>NW_026292820.1:417772-717772 GCF_016801865.2 Culex pipiens pallens
AGAAATTTGTATGACCCAATCTCACCTCCAGACCCAATGTCACCCTTGATGACGGTACTTCTAAAAAAAATAGTAAGCAAACAATTTTAGAAAACAGGATTTAATTAAATTGTGTACATTTCAAATTAATATTATGCAATCATAAAAAAAACCTAGCGTGACGTCACAATCTCGAAACCCCCCCCTCCCCCCTTCGTCACATCTTGTCACACCTTCGGTAACCCCCCCTCCCCCCCTAAGAGCGTACGTACTTTATGGATGACGCCCAAGACGTTGGTGGTTCAATCCTCGTTCTGTTAAGGGTTTTTTTTTGTGAAATACAACCAAAAAGCCGTCGGTAATGTAGATAATTGTCGGTAACGGGCAAAAATGTCATACCCCTATATCGCAAAAAATGCATGAGGGCAGTTTTCATGCAGATTCTGATATACTTTCATGCCACCATGCATCACAATCATGCGACCACCGGTTGGGTGTGGGCCCGTTTTTTGGCATAGTCAGTTCTGTGAAAATGCAATGCGAAAGGCTCACGTGCTCTCAATACGCATGTTTAATGTTTGTAACAACTCTGTAGAATTAATTCGGTTTGCAATAAGATCATTTACGAACGAGAGAGAGTCAAATTCACGACGCTTTGCAAGTGTTTCTAAGCTTATTAACATACAGCGTGCAATATACGAAGGAAGGGGAAACACTGTCCACCCTAGTCTACAAAGAGCAAATAGTAAAAATTATTTTTGCACTGCTTCAATACGGGTTTCATGTGTGGACTCCAAACGACGCTACAATATTCATGAATACCCGAGCAGGGGTAAATAACACGGGAATACCAAATTATGGTATTACTTGGGCAAATAACAAAGACCAAAATGTGCCCTTGGTTGCCCAGTAATAGATGGTAAAATACCATGAAATCATACCAAAGTCTTGTATGTGGAAGGGTACAACAATACCAAACCATGTTATTCCAAGGGTAAAATAATACCTCAAAATAAAACCATTTCAATACCAAGTTGAGGTCTTCAGGATTTTTGAACATTGCTTGAATACATAAACTTGGTTTTACCATGGTTTTATTTTTAGGTATTCCCGCGCCCTTGGAGAATCAGATTTTGGTATTCCTGTGGTCTTTTACATACATGATTTTGGTATGATTTCATGGTATTTTACCATCTATTACTGGGCAACCAAGAGCACATTTTGGTCGCTGGTATTTGCACAAGTAATACCAAAATTTGGTATTTTCATACCATTTTTAGTGCAGCAGTAGCAGTTAGTGAAAAAACGGAAATGATCCATATGCAACAGCCAAATCTACTCACCTAATGATTCCATGTTGTTCTTAGTGATATTCTTCACCACATCGAATTCATTTGTCATTGATGAACGGCCTGTGCTTGAAGTTCATGAAGATTCTGAAAAATAACAAGATTGAAAAATAAGGATTGAAATCTGAATTGAATTGAATAATCTGTTGATTAACTCGTTTTTCAAAGTATTTGGTTATCCCGACTTAGTGAAATTTCTACGTTTTAAAAAAAATCTTTGTGGTACAGTCATCCCTCATATTCGGAACAGTTTACAGATCGGCCATTGTTCAACAAATCATGGAAAATCCATAATTGAACATGATGATTTGCTTTTACCTTCATGTGAAAGCTTTTCTTGCGATCTTTCGATTGGTGTATAGACCGGCCAAATATTTTTACGTTTTGTATAAAGTTTTTAAAAACATTGACCCTTGAAATCCACAAATTCGGAACACTTTTTTCTTACGATGTAAACAAACTTTTTCTTCTCTCCAGGAGTACTTATTTTTTACAAAATGAAACAGGCAATTTGGAGGCAGTGGTTTGCTGCTCTGGATAAAATAGTCTTGAAAGGCATGTTTTTGTTTAAAAAGTACTACTTTTTGCTAGTGAAATAGCAAGAGAATGTCGAAATATAGGTCCTAAAAATAGTAGGGTCGACAGAAAAGTTGCATTTTGCATCCTGTTGACAAATTACCACAAAAGTGTTCCGAATTTGTGGGTGTTCCGAATATGACTGTATATCACAAAAATAGGAAAATCAGCTTTAACATTTTTGGGTTTCAAGTCAATTAAAACTTAATTATCTCGTAAAAATTAAAAAAAAATTCCATAGTTTCAGAGAAATTTGATAAAATACTTTAATACCAAAATAATACCAAAATGTGCCATCCTTACTTAGAAAATTTTCCACAATTTCAAGTCATTTCTTTAGGGGGTATATCAAAAATGATTAAAATCAAGTTTGAAATTTCCGGTTTTCAACGAAGGCATTCGCGAGCGAACATAAGCTATGAACAATGTTTTTAATGTCCAGTGTCTTGCGAACCTTCGAGGTGAACGGACACTAGAGCTGCGGTATTTTTTACTACCAGAATTATTTCAAACAAAATTCACAGTCTTTTTAAATACTACCTGAGTTATTTTCCAAAAATTCTAAACAGTCTTTTCAAGACTAACCCCACCTGAAATTTCGTTGTATTTTACCAGGGCTGCGGAGTCGGGTCATATTTCAAGCGACTCCGACTCCGGCTTTCTGAGATTAGCCGACTCCGACTCCGACTCCGGCTCCGGCTTTCAGTTCCAACCGACTCCGACTCCGACTCCAACTCCGGCCTACCAACTCTAGCCGACTCCGGTTCCGACTCCGACTCCAGCTTTCAAAAAATGGTTGGCTCCGACTCCGACTCCACATATTTTTAAATGTTTTAAAAGTTAGTTAACTATTATTTCGAAAACATTGATAAATAGGATTATTTAAAACTCTCTAAGTGGAAAAACGGAAAAGAATGTTTCTGGTTTTACAAGTTTTATACGTTATTGAAACAGAAATAAAAATATATGGAATTATTAACTCCTCAAATTTTCATTAGATTTATTAAAAGGTAGCTGAGAAGGCCAACTATTGTTTAACATTTCGATTTTTGTGAAAAAGTTATCTGTTGGCTCGGAATTTGCAAAATGGTTCCAGCTGTCAAAACGCTTACCCGCCCTTTGCTCGTGTTGCTCCAAATATAACACACAGAAAAAAATCAATTCTCGAAACCGTGAAGTCAGTTCACGATTATGAGAACCACGAAGGAATATATTCACGTTTATGGTGCAAATGCACCATACTCATGAATAAATTCCTTTGTGGATCTCATATTCGTGAACTTAATTCACGATTACGGGAATTGATTTTTTTCTGTGCACAGTACCCCTATAATACATACCTAACACCAAACATAATTTCACCACTGGAATTATTTGACAAACTGTTTTGCAAAAAGTCTTCTGATATCTTTAGCTTTTCCTCACAGCTCTTTCGGAGTTCTGCCAGCACAATTTGATTAGCGAGAGTTAGAGGACATTGATCAACGCCTGTACGCAGCATCGTTTCCATCATGTCCTGTAAAATAGAAATCAAATGGTTGTGATCATTTTCACTGAAACGTTAATACAACACCCACCTGTAAATACATTTTTATATACAAAATCAGTTCTTCTTTGATCTTTCCCAGCCGGGATTCAATGGGATGAGGTTCGCATCGAGCGACTTCCTGTAGTTTTGGCAATAATTGTTTGCAATTTTCAGCGTCTTCCAGCAGCCGAGTCAATCCGTTGTCGAGAGAGCACTGTTTATGTGACATGATTTCTTGAGTTTCTGAGACTAATTTATCCATAATTTGGTGTGTAGATGAAAGGAGAAAGCCATGTTGCAATCTAAAATTTTATTGAAAAATTCACACACATTGATTCAGGACGCCGTTTCTTTGTGGTATTCTTACCTGAATCCTTGTCCATTTCCTCGCTGTAGTCCACTTCCGTTACGGAGCAAAATGTCCTGCATTTTTCGCATAAGAATGTCTGTGCGATCCGGATGCTGCTTCAGACAAGCAGCAACGTCAAATAATGGAAATGGAATGTTCCGCATCGAGTAATTGTGCTCTAATCCATATACTATATCTGAATATCCTTGAAGAGTTATATTATTGCGATCTAAGGAAATAATTCTTAAACGGTTATTAATTTGTAATGCTTTCGCCAAGAGTCGGGCTCCTATGTCACCCATCAAGTTTCCTGTTATATCTAGAATTTGAAGACTTTGGTTGCTTCCTAATGCATTGATGAAGTTGTGTAGGTCGTGCTTCAGCTTATTCTCCGACAAAACTAACTCTTGTAATTGGAAATCATCTTTCTGGATTAAATTCACCAGAGCATCCATAACAGTGGCGATGTGCTTCAATTTTAATCCTACGAAGCATTTGCTCATACGTAATACTCTAATCGAGGGATTTCTCCCTATGGCAGTTAGAACGGAAGCCATTTCGAAATCAAGATTATTATCACCTATGTCTAAGCTTGACAATACTCTAACTCCGTGAATACACGACTCTAAAACATGGGCACCTTGGGCACCAAGGGAATTCCCGCTGAGGTCCAGATAAAGACCGGCGGTCGATTCGTTGCACGCTAGACCCAAAAGTAAATGCTTAAGCGCTTCTAGAGGAAGCTTACAGTTGGCAATATTCAAATGCTTCAAGCTAAGACTGCTGGTGAAGAACTGTTTAAATGACGGTGGAATTTCCTTCCCTTTCTTTGTGCCAAACATATTGTTTGAAACATTAAGATGAAGTAAATGAGTGGAGCACCCACGAAGTAAAGCACCAAAAAGCTGTAAATAAAGTATGTGTGTGTAAACAGCATTTTTTAATTCATTTTAAATATTACGCTTTCTAATGTTGTATCAGTTTTTGAAATGTCTAGATGTTCTATCACATTTGGTTGTGCCAGAAAGTTGTAAAGGTGCTGCAATAAAAAAAAGTTTCATTTTATTTTAACAAAACCATAGCTTAATAATCGATGTATTACCGTAATATCATCCTTTAAATTATTTCCACTTAGATCAAGAAACGTTAATGAGTTGGAAATGTTTTGATTTTGGGATAACGATTGAGCAAGCTGGTTAACTCCCTTCGATGTCAAGCCACAGTGCGAGAGTTTAAGTTTAGACAAACCTTTGGATATTTTAGCAATTGGGCCCGCTAAGTTAGTAGCACCTGGAGGATGAAATAATATGCTTTAGGATAATTAGATACCTAGATAATAATCAAGACGGCTCACCCTTGTCTTCAACAAGATTGTGGCTCAAATCAATAGAACGAAGAGCGGGATTTATGTTCGATATCACAGAAAAAGAAAACTTATGAATAAAGTCGGATCTATAAAAAGACACAAAAAGCGAAATTAACCCTGATAAAATTCTCCAATCGAAATCATAATTACCGCAATCCAAGCGCCTCCAAGTGCATTTCCTCGAGCCACATGGAACGTTTTAGCACATGTAATATTCTTTCCAAAGTTTCAGTCGACATGCGTGTATTTGTTATTTTAATTCCTCGGAAAAATGTATTATACTCAAGTGCCGATATAATTGCCATTAAATCTTTTTGTTCCAGATGATCAAAATCGTGCAAATTAAGCACTCGATTATCATGCGATAGATAAATTGTGTCAACATCCCATGCCACCTGAAAGTTACAAGAACATTCGCATTTCGCATTTTCAGTGTAAGAACGGGCCTTGACGTATCTTATGCACTAGGTTCACGACGAACACGCACTGCCCTTACACCTACATCTCACCCTTGCTCTGAGTCAGTACGAGCAACACGCTAGAACACGCTGTGAGTAATCGTGCCAGGCATTCACACCTTCGTTTCCGGTTACGCATTTTAACTCGGCCAGGGGTGGTACAGTGTTTTGGGTTTGATGTAAGTGTTAGCGCCTAACCATTTATAGTGTGCCTCAAATCGAACCATCCACATCAATGCTGTTAAGCTATGAACAAGATTGTCCGTTCGACGCATTGGTGAACGCAGAACGCTGTGCCAGTTCGATTTTTCCATCAACTGTCAGTCAAACAATCTACAGGGGTTGCTTTGTTCAATGGTCGATGACTGGCAGGCTATGATGACAGGCGCAAAATTTTGCGTTTGCGTCCAGGCCTGACGGACAATCTTGTTCTTACCTTTAATCGATGAATCAACGTCATCGATGTCGATGATCGTTGATTTAAACGTAATCGTAATCGCAGCCATCGTTGATTTAATCGTCAACGTTAACGGAGTCGTTGATTTAAACGGCGTTGATCAACGCGTTGATTATCGATAATCAACGAGTTGATCAACGGCGTTCTTTTATAGTTTTCTAGAGTATGATGAGGAAAGAACGATTTTTTCATAAAAACATTCTCAAATAGATGTGACATGGTTTTTCAGGGATCCGGGTGTACCAAGAGGACCGAAGTGACCGGATTTTAAACCGTAATTTAAGCCCTAGCTAATTGCTGGTCACTTTCATCCCCACTTTGGTTCCCAAGTCCAACCCGGGATTTTTCTTATGTAAATGACACCGAGGACGGACTATTGGAAACCGAGATATGGTCGGATTAACACCAGAATTATTGTTCCGGCGGGTTCAGTAAGAGTCTCGCTTGGCTAAATAACGTCAGAATTTGTGTTTCTATGATACAATACTGAATTGACCACAAGACCCATTAGGGTGTAATAGCAAAATCGATTTTCCAGCACAGCAATATTCCAGTTCCTTTTGGGGTCCTTTTGGTTTTCCCCATACAAATTTATATGGAAAATTGAATCGCTTTGCGCAAACTGGGGACTTAACCAATCGTTCTCAATCTTTGGGGTGTTGTTTAGGACCCTAGAAGAAACTGTAAAGTTGTTGTGCTCACTAAATTTGAACAACTTTATTTTTTTTCCATACAACCATATTACACGCTAATGACCCATGTTCCTGAACCCAAATTGAGATCAGCCAAGATGTCAAACTTCATGACAGACCGGAGTAGCCTACTGTTGGTGATAAATGAGTTTCGATCGAACCCCAAGAGATAAATCTTCCGTGTGGTGCCGAAAACCGATAGCAGTAGGTCATACATATTTTGTTTACTCTTTGAATACTAGCAGGAAGCTACTCCGGTCTGTCATGAAGTTTGACATCTTGGCTGATCTCAATTTGGGTTCTGGAACATGGGTCATGTGATCAATTCAGTATTGTATCATAGAAAATCAAATTCTGTCGTTATTTAGCCACGCGAGACTCTTACTGAACCCGCCGGAACAATAATTCTGGTGTTAATCCGACCATATCTCGGTTCCCAATAGTCCGTCCTCGGTGTCATTTACATAAGAGAAATCCTGGTTGGACTTGGGAACCAAAGTGGAGATGAAAGTGACCAGCAATTAGCTAGGGCTTAAATTACGGTTTAAAATCCGGTCACTTCGGTCCTCTTGGTACACCCGGATCCCTGAACAACCATGTCACATCTATTTGAGAATGTTTTTATGAAAAAAATCGTTCTTTCCTCATCATACTCTAGAAAACTATAAAAGAACGCCGTTGATCAACTCGTTGATTATCGATAATCAACGCGTTGATCAACGCCGTTTAAATCAACGACTCCGTTGACGTTGACGATTAAATCAACGATGGCTGCGATTACGATTACGTTTAAATCAACGATCATCGACATCGATGATATAAACGCCGTTGATTTCAACGATTAACAGCATTGATCCACATTAACGACCCCCGGGTCTTTTGTGGTCTCTATTGCAAGTTTCTGCTCGAACCTACACAGAAAAAAAAATGATGGTAATATTCATCAGAAAATGGTGACAGATTTTGTGGCAAAAAAATTATTAATTTTACCCCAGAAAATTTGAATTTTCATCAGTTTTTGATGAATACTCATCAGGTTCACATTTTTACACATTTTTTATGTAATATTACTCAAAAACAGAGGTAATATCCAACCTACCAAATTTTTAACATTCCAAAATTCAACTTTTTTTTTCTGTGTAGGAATCCGAAGGCTTTAATGGGGAGAGCACCCAAACTTTTTTCTACTCCAAGGAACCTTCCACCCCAGTGTTTGAACTGACGACCTTTGGATTGCGAGTCCAACCACCGCCAGCGATTCCACCGGACTAGGCTTGGTTTGGTGTGTTGTTTGTACTTATGGCATGGAGACGTCTCCTACACCTGGAATGACTTAATGGCCTATCAATCAAGGCCGTGACCGACATTTTACTTCCTCATCCGATGGAAGGTTGGAGCAGATGGGAATCGAACCCAGAATCATCCGCTTACAAAGCGGACAGCGTAATCATTCGGCCACGCACTGCCACAGTGTGCCTATCAACATTTATTTAAGCGAAAAATGTATTATTTATAGTTTGATTTCAAAATCTAACTGTTATTTACTGGGTATTCCCGGGCACACGGTAATACTATCGCCATTGTTTGTTTACATCACGTTCTTCACTGTGTCTCGTTTTCCCAGTGGTTTTTAGTGTGTTAAACTTACCCGTTTATTTTTTAAACTACCGTAATCTGGGGTGAATCGGGACTACAGTCTGAATAGGGACAGCAGTTTTAGAGCACCTTAAAGCTTTTAAATTTGGAAATGGATGTACACATATTGTTGGCCAGAGTCTATCTAACATGGTTAAAACTGCTGTCCCAATTCGCCCCATGTGTCCCGATTGACCCCAGTTTACGGTAATTCGAACCGTTGCTTAAGTGTTCTCCGCATCTCCGATCGGTGTTAGGGGAAATAAACCCATTTTAAGCCTAATAAGCGGTCTTGTTTGAATGATGCTGGATAATCTGGAGTGTTCCTTGAAATTCAGTAAAACCAAGTACACCAACGAGTAGAGCAACTTTTTGTGAACATTTCTGTTTATTTTCACTTTTATTAAAAGTTATGCTATTCCTTTTACAAGCATTTAAAAAAATATTTCAAAAACGCATTCTAATCAGTCGTGTGCATTGGGCCACGCCCATTTTTGTATTTTCAGCTTAGTTCTTTTTTTCTTCCAACGCTCGTTTGGGTCTGCTTCGTGCTGCCAAAATTGATGAAATTTTGAGCGAACACTCACGAAAAGTAGCATTTATAGAGAAAGTTTCCTGACAACACCACAAGCGCTTCTGGTGGTGTTGGTGGCCACCCTTTGTTCTTTATTTGCCTTCGCTTCTCGCTCGGTTTTCTTCAGCCTTCGATTAGAATGGATGGTCAAAATTGAAACGTCAAAAGACTTTGCGCGTTTGTTTGTTTGATGGGGCTTGCTAATTATTTACATGTTACGGGATTATTTTTCAAGTGAGTGACTAAGTAACGGTCAAAAGAACATGTTGCCGGTAGTTGGAAGCAATTTTATATCTTAAGCGCTTTGAAATCGTTAGCGCAAGTGAAATGATATTGATGGCGACTTTCGTTAAGCAGTTAACCTCTGATCTTGCGTGTGGATGTGTGTGCCACCAAAATGATGAGAAATGGTCTCGCAAAATAGAAATTATGATCAAAAGTGCATTAAATTTGATCTTTTTGGCCAGTAAGTGGCATACATTTGCGTGCTTACTCCAGGCGGTGCTGTTGCTGGTAAGTTTACAGCCTAAATAGTATTTTTGGAGCTTTATGGTACGTTCGTTTGAAGAGCCGGTGCGGTACTGAGTGCCGCACTCGTCGGTGCCAGTTTTGGTTCAATCGAACGTCATTTGTCAGTATGCGTGGAACTCGCATGAAACTGAAAAAATATCGAGTGTGGCACTAGAGTTTCAGTTCCAAGATGGCGGTGAAACTCGTGCGGAACTAGCGCGAGTTTCTTCAAAGAAACACTTTGACAGCTCTGAGTGCGGCACTCAGTGTGGCACTAGCCATCAAACGAACGTACCATTAATCAAGCATCAAACTCTCCATATGACGAAGATAGGTATTTGATTAGAAAGGGTATATTTCCCCTTGTTGGTGATATTATCCCTTATTTGTGTAGGGATTATGGGTTGCAGGATTGAATATTAGCATTAGCATTAGCATTTGGAGGACGCCCCACCACCGGAAGGCTCCACAACACTTATCCCTCTGTTTGGTCTGGTTGTGTTAGACCCTCATCCGGAACAATAATCCAACACGGGAGATACCATGTCTTCATCTTTTGATGAGTGTGTAATACAGCCCAGGGCATAAGGGGGTCCAGGCCGGGTCCAAGCTATCCTCAGGGATATGAAGGATCGTTAGTAAACACCTATCTAAAGTGCGCAAGGACCCCTACGTCACCTTAGTGGTATAGATGTTTGTAGGGAGGTTTTGGACTCAATGTTAGTAGGAGAGGTAGAACCCTAGGATACACCTCGAAAGGTGTTGCGGGTTGGTTGTAACAGTATTCCTAATTCCAATCTAGGCTCACCAAGTCGCCATGGCCTAGTGGTTAGCATTTTTGCTTACCAATCCAAAGGACGGGGGTTCGAACCCCGCCTTCAGCGACTTTGATTTTTCGTTCATATTCAGCATTTCAAGTATTTCTATGTCCTTAACATTCTCGATGGGAGCAGATGGGAATCGAACCCAGAACCATTCGCTTACAAAGCAAACACTGTAACCATTCAGCCACAGCTGCTCCTCCGGGTTGCAGGATTGAATATGTAATAAATTATTAAATGAGTATTTATTATAAGATTGATATAATTCATAAATAAGAGTTAAGAGCGCAACAAAAAGTGCGCACCTTCATGAAAATTGCCTTGTTAGCTGATTATGGATTGAGCGCGAGAGCGCGCTAGCGAGCTGCGAGAGAGAACAACGAGCGAGAAAACAAAGAGATGCGCGTGGCCGGCGAAAGAGAGAATGAAGATTGTCAAATCAGTTTTGTGGTTAATTTCTGTGGAATAAGACGTGTTGTTTGTTAATTGCAAAATATCTGTGTTTTTATTATAAAAGAAAGTCCCCGATCACGACAATTTGGTGCTTATTTTCGTGGATCGAAACAGTTCAGCAACCTCAGAACTCGTCGTCGCCATCTTCGTTGCTGCCCCGTTCGTGATAATCATCATCATCATCGTTTGTTCCCAAGCTGACGATTCGGTGCGCCATCTACTGTAGGATAGCTAAAACCTACTCATCATACACGGAAAAAACCTGCAGTGTAAAGATGTCGAAAGTTGCGGCAGTGTGCCACTCGTGCTGCCAGGGATATTGCAGCGCTGTATTTCACCTGAAGTGCATCGGTGTCTCGGAAAGTCTACTCGCGGCAGTCGACGGGAACAGGCAAGTCTTCTGGAAGTGTCGGTCTTGTACCACCATGCTGTTGAACACGCCCCACCGCAAATCGGTTCACTCTGCCTTCATGTCCGGCCAGGAATCGCTGGTGGATACTCACAGCCAAAGTGTGGCCGAAATGAAGAGTGAACTCACGGAATTGAAGGCCGAAATCCGCTCCAACTTTGCTTCCCTGAAGAACTCAAACTCGTTGACGCCTACGTCTTCTCGTCGCCCTGGGGACAATCCGGACCTAAGGAAAAACCTTTTCACGACAAGCTAGAACCCAAGAAGCAATCTCAGCCCTTGCTGCAAGGGACAGACAATCCTGTCTCACCGAGCTTTAGCTCCATGCTTGTGGCTGCACCAACGCCGAAGTTCTGGTTGTACATGACAATGATTTCTCGTACTGTCACCGTGAACCAAGTGACAAAACTTGCGGTTGAGCGCCTTGGTGTCCAGGATGTGGAAGTCACCAGACTTGTTGCCAAAAGCAAGGACGTCAACGATGTCGTTCATCTCGTTCAAAACGGGTTGGACACCTCGCTGAAAGAAAAAGCTCTGGCAACCTTCCCGAGCATGGGTAAATAACAAGGGAAATGCGTAATAATCCCTTTCTCTGGTATCAATACCAAATTTTGGTATTCCTGGACCCTTTAAAAATTTTCTTAAGGATTATGCAAGAGCAAAATGTGGTATCATACCAATTTAAGGTATTGTTTTGATATTGCAAAATTGCAGCATTTGTCAATGGTCGAACACCACATTTTGGTATTCTTTTGGTATTACAGTATTTTATCAAATTCCTCTGAAACTATGGGAAAATTTTGACTAATTTTGACAAAATAATTAATTTTGCGCTAAAATGATGTATCAAAGCAAATGCCTTCATTGAAAACCGGAAATTATAAACTTGATTTTAAGCATTTTTGATATACCCCCTAAAGAAATTACTTGAAATTCTAAAAAAATTTCTAAGTCAGGATGGCACATTTTGGTATTATTTTGGTATTGAAAGGTTTCATCAATTTTCTCTGAAACTATGGAATTTTTTTTATGAATTTTAATGAGATAATTAATTTTGCGCTAAAGTGACTTGAAACCCAAAAATGTTAAGGCTGATTTTCATTTTTTTTATATACCCACTAAGATTTTTTTTAAAACGTTGAAATTTCTCTAAGTTGGGATAACCAAATACTTTGAAAAACGAGTTAATCGACAGATTATTGAATTTTGGTGAATTTCAATCCAGTTTCATTTTAATAATACTTATTTTTCAATCTTTTTATTTTCAGAAGCTTCAAGAACTTCAAGCACAGGCCGTTCATCAATGACAAATGCATTCGGTGTGGTGAAGAATATCACTAAGAACAACATGGAATCATCAGGTGAGTAGATTTGGCTGTTGCATATGGATCATTTCCGTTTTTTCACTAACTGCAACTGCTGCACTAAAAATGGTATGAAAATACCAAATTTAGGTATTTCTTGTGCAAATACCAGCGACCAAAATGTGCTTTTGGTTGCCCAGTAATAGATGGTAAAATACCATGAAATCATATCAAAATCTTGTATGTGGAAGATCACAGGAATACCAAAATATGACTTTCCAAGGGCGCGGGAATACCTAAAATTAAAACCATGGCAATACCAAGTTTCGGTATTCAAGCAATGTTCAAAAATCCAGAAGATCTCAAGTTGGTATTGAAATGATTTTATTTTGTGGTATTATTTTACCTTTGGAATAACATGGTTTGGTATTGTTGTGCCCTTCCACATACAAGATTTTGGTATGATTTCATGGTATTTTACCATCTATTACTGGGCAACCAAGATCACATTTTGGTCGCTGGTATTTGCACAAGTAATACCAAAATTTGGTATTCCCGTGTTATTTACCCCTGATCGGGTTCACTTGGCCGCAAGGTCTGATATTCCGCGAGTTTGAGGACAGATCAACGGAAATTTTTTGGGCGCCGATAGCAACAACGTCTGCAAACCCGACTGCTTCAGGAGTAAAAACAGGGAATACGACTACTCCGGAATCTACGTCACTGAATCTCCCTGCTTCGGGGGAAGGATCGGAGAATCCGAATCTCGAGGTAGAGAGCATGGAAGAGTAACGCGACCATCTTTAGCTTCATCGCCAGGACGCGCCGTAGAAAGCCATGTGAGTCCCTCGCCTGCCCGACACCACCACGTCGTCACCCAGCCACCGCCTTATAAGTCCAGCCTGTTGCAGCCTTCAGAGCCGTCCTGGTGTTGGTGTCGGTGCCGGGGGAGGGGTCTCTCAAACGGCAACCCTCGGCAAGTACCCTTCTAACTCGCAATATTCCTTGCCTGATGCTCGTCCAACTTCCAGCTTGTGCGCCACATCGTCTACATCGCCTCCTGTCAGGACACCAAATGCTGTACGAGCTTTCCGGTCCTCTTAAACGGCAACCCTCGGCAAGTACCCTTCTATCTCGCAATATTCCTTGCCTGATGCTCGTCCAACTTCCAGCTCGTGCGCCACATCGTCTACATCACCTCCTGTCAGGACACCAAATGCTGTACGAGCTTTCCGGTCCTCTTAAAGGGCAACCCTCGGCAAGTACCCTTCTATCTCGCAATATTCCTTGCCTGATGCTCGTCCAACTTCCAGCTCGTGCGCCACATCGTCTACATCGCCTCCTGTCAGGACACCAAACGCTGTACAAGCTTTCCGGTCATCGCCAGGACGCGCCGTAGAAAGCCATGTAAGAGCCCCTCGCCTGCTCGACACCACCACGTTGTCATCCAGCCACCGCCCGATAAGTCCAGACTGTTGCAGCCTTCAGAGCCGTCCTGGTGCTGGTGTCGTAGAAAAGTGTGGCACAATCTCTTTCCACCGTAAACTCAAACCCGTGGTCTTCGACTATGCCATCGCCGGAAACACTCTTGCTCGGGTAACCCAAGTACGTGACCTGGGCGTTACCCTTGACAGCAAATTGTGTTTCACTATCCACCTCCATGACATCGTGTCCAGAGCCAATCGACAGCTTGGATTTATCTTTAGAATCGCTGATGACTTCTGAGATGTCGCGTGCCTACGTTCATTATACTGCGCGCTGGTAAGATCCATCATCGAGTTCTGCTCCGTAGTGTGGTGTCCGTACCAGATCACTTGGACTGCTAAAATCGAATCAGTTCAGCGAAAATTCACCCGGCTTGCCCTTCGCCGTGCAAGGAATCCTGCCGATTGGAACACGTACGAAGAACGTTGTCGTGTCTTGCAGCTAGAGACTCTCGAGCGGAGGCGGCACGTCTCACAAGCAACGTTTGTTGCCAAAGTACTGGCCGGTGAAGTTGACACTCCTTGGGTTCGCGCTCAAATTCAAATCTACACACCTGCTCGGCCAATTCGTCAACGTCAATATCTACAACTTGCTTACCGCAACACCAACTATGGACAGCACGAACCAGTTCGTTTCATGTGTAGCCGATTCAACGTATTTTCTCACCTGTACAATCTCAACATCTCCACCCCGCAGTTTCAACAACGAGTCCGACTCTGGTACTCTCATCAGCTTTAATCTGTTTTTGTGTTTCGTGTTGTTAGCATCTTTAGTTAAGTTAAGTTTTTTCTTTAAGACCACAAGTTGTCGGATGATTCAAATAAACAAATAAACAAATAAACAAATAAACAAATAAACAAATAAACAAATAAACAAATAATAAAATTCATGCCATTTCAATAACAAATAACAGTTAATGTTATCATAACGAAATTTGTTATTGTTCTGATATTGGTTAAAAGCCAAAACAACTTTAGAATAATATTGAGATGATCGGATTAGTTGTTAAAATATCAAAAAATAATAACAGAGATTTGTTCGAAGAATAACTCAAAATGTTATTAGTCTGTTATTACAATAACAATCCAATAACAAAAAAAATCATAACGACGAATAACAAATCTTGTTATAAATTATATAAAATGTTATTGGCTTAGTATTTTAAAATATCAAAAAATGTTATTCCCAAGTTATTTCCGTCTGCTCGGGTTGTTTTCTTCTGGAATCTTTCCTACACGCAGAAAAACAAGGCATAGGGGAAGGTGGGGCAAGACGACCATATGGGGCAAGAGGAACAATCGCTCCAACGGCCGTAATTTTTACAATTTTGACTATTTCCAGTATGAGGAATTGTTGCTAGCAATGCAATTAGCTGATTTGGTAATTTTTGTTGAGAGCTTTTAAAAAATCTTGTTCAGGTAGGGCAAGTGTACTTTACTTACTTTACTATATCAGCAACAGGTCTATCGACCCAACGCTGAACTAATCGAAAATTTCCAGGATGCTCGATCTTGGGCCGCTCGTCTCCAGTCGCCCGCTCTTGCATCTTCGTCGACTGCACACAGCCAACGCGTACGAGGCTTTCCACGAAGCCAACGACCCCGTCCAGGTTCGCTGCTGAATATCGTTTTAGCCGCCCGCTCGTCCGACATTCTGGCTACATGTCCAGCCCACTTTAGCCTGTCGTGCTTGATGACTTTTCTCCTACTTGCTTGCCGCCGAAGATAGAACGCGGGATTCTCCGCTCGAAGACCCCAAGTGCTCTCTGGTCAGCCTCCTTTAGCGTCCACGACTCGTGACCGTAAAGAGCTACAGGGAGTATCAAGCTCCTGTACAGCGTGATTTTCGTAGGCGTCCTTAGGCTGCGGGACCTTAGCTGGCTACTAAAATCGTAGAAGGCCCTGTTTGCAGCACTAATCCGCCGTTTCATTTCGCAGCTCACATCGTTGTCGCACGTCACGAGTGTACCAAGATATACAAATTCATCCACCACCTCATATCTTTCTCCATCTATTGCTATCAGCAGAGAAGCGAGTCAGACGTGCGTCCCTCACAAACCAAAAAAGTGCTAAAAAGTGCAAAAAATGCCTCACGGCAAGAAAAAGAGGCGGTCCTCACCAGCAGGATCGGCAGATTTGAAGAAGCTAAAGAATGCCGAAGCGCTACCTGCAAAGCCAGGCAGTTTGAGCAAGGACGCTCAAAAATTGTCTGGAAACCAGTTCGCTACCCTCCCTGTGGACGTTAGTGAGAAGGAAGAATTCGAACGGCGGGAAAAGTTGCCACCCATTTTTGTGAAAACATCGTCATCGGATTCGGTGCGAAAGTGGCTGACCGGATTTATCAAATCTGGTGCTTTACGAGCTTCCATTCGCTTGTGTGCTGATGGACTCAAAATTCTGCTACCTACCAGAAAGGATTACAACTACGTTCGGGATTTCCTGAACAACACAAAGATTGAATACTACAGCCATGACGATCCAGGTAAACGCCCCATGAAACAGGTCCTCCGTGGCCTGTACGACATGGATGTGAGTGTGCTGAAAGAAGAGCTCAAAACTCTTAAGTTGAACGTGATCGAAGTCTTCAAGATGACGAGACACAACAAGGACATCAAGTATCGTGATCAACTGTACCTGGTTCATCTCGAGAAAGGATCGACAACGCCGTCTGAGCTGAAAGCAGTTCGGGCAATATTCAACATCATCGTGACTTGGGAACGTTATCGTCCAGTGCACCGTGACGTGACACAATGTTCGAACTGTTTGCAGTTTGGGCATGGTGGAAGGAACTGTTTCATCAAGAGTCGTTGTGCAACCTGCGGAGGTGAGCACAAAACTCAAGCTTGCACCACAATCATCGAGAACATTGAAGCCAAATGCTTCAATTGCGGCGGCGACCATTCGACCAAGAATCGAAGCTGCCCAAAACGTGCTGAGTTTGTGAAAATTCGGCAGCAAGCGACGACGAGGCACCAACCAAATCGTCGCAAAACACCACCAACTTTCACGGACGTGGATTTTCCTGCTTTGGCGTCACCTGGAGCGGGATCTGTTCGAGTGTTTCCAAATCTGCAGCCATTGCCGTTGAATCAGCGGCAAAAAGTTGCAGAGAATACAACACCTCCTGGCTTCAGTCAGCAACCGAGGGAAAACCAACCAGCATCAACGGATGAAGGCAGTAGTGACCTGTTTTCACCACAAGAACTTATGAACATTTTCATCGAGATGACAACAACACTGCGTGGTTGCAAAACTCGTGCGGAACAAGTAAGAACGCTTGGAGGATTTATCTTAAAATACAGTTTGTAGTTTACTCGTTCTAATGATTTTGAATATTTCAATGAATTTGCTTTTTTAGTTTTAAGTTAGGATTAGTTGTTGAAGTGATTTTTTTTTCTTTTTTACTCAAATGTATTCGATTCAATGCAAAAATGTAAAACAATTTGAAGTAAATAAATGAATGTGAACAGTTAATAAGAAAACGAAAAATATAACAAAGATGAAGAGCATGTAGCCATACCACTTAGAATGTAAATGAAATGTAATTATTATAAGAAAGTTCAATAAAGACATATTTAATTTCAAAAATTTCTCCATCTATTTCCACATCCGAAACACCTTCACCTGCACTGCCACGCGCTCTGCCAGCAACCAGATACTTGGTCTTGGCAGTGTTGATGGTCAGTCCGATCTTCGCAGCTTCCCGCTTGAAAGGTACGAACGCCTCCTCCAATGAACGACGATCGATACCAATGATGTCGATATCGTCAGCGTATCCAAGCAGCATGTGCGATTTAGTTATGAGTGTTCCGTTTCTTTGCACGCTTGCCCTTCGAGCAGCACCCTCCAACGCTATGATGAACAGTAAGTTCGAGAGAGCATCGCCCTGCTTCAATCCATCCAACGTAACAAAAGCTTCAGATGTCTCGTTAGCTATTCGCACGCTTGATTTTGCTCCGTCGAGCGTTGCACGAATCAGTCTTATTAACTTCGCCGGAAAGCCGTGTTCTAGCATAATTTTCCAAAGTTCGTTTCTTTTGACTGAATCGTACGCCGCCATGAAGTCGATGAACAAATGGTGTGTTTGCTGGTTGTACTCCCGGAACTTGTCGAGGATTTGTCGCAGAGTGAACATCTGGTCCGTCGTTGACCGACCCGCTCGAAAACCGCACTGGTATTCGCCGACAAAGGTCTCGGTCAACGGTCTCAGCTTGCTCCACAGGATTCGGTATAGTACTTTGTACGCTGAGTTGAGGATTGTTATGCCTCGATAGTTGGCACAATCGAGTCTTTGCCCTTTCTTGTAGGGCAAGTGTACCATTAGGGTGTAATATGGAGCAATTCCAGCTCAAATCAGGATTTTTTCTGGTACTTTTGTTCCCTACCCTCTCCGATTTCAATGAAACTTTTTAGACATGTTATCCTGGGCCTATAAAAGCCATTTTTGTGTATACGGAGCCAGTTGCACTCGATAATGACATTTGAGAAGGGCGTAAGAGTTTTCAATATTTTTGTATTTTGTAATTTAAATATTGCTGTATCTCGAAGCCGTTGCATCGTATCAAAAAGTGGTCAAAGACAAACTTGTAGGAAATTAGACGAGCTTTTTGAAAAAATACACTGAAAGAAAAATGCACGCAAATTCTATGAGATTTTCAAATTTAAATGTTAAATTTTAAGGTGATGTCATGATTTTTTTTCGTTCAAAATTTTTGTTGTTTTGTTTTTGTTTTTATTAAATAGCCTAAAATGTGACTCATGAAAAATGCAGGATGGTATGTCTCTCATAAAAAAAAACAAAAATGATTTACTAAAACTTTTTTTCAAAATTTTCGATTTCCCAGACAATTTTACATAAACGTCTCCATATTGACCATTGTCCTAAGTCCAATCCTTGTGAAGATACAGTGGTTTGAAAAATAAAAATGTTGAAAAAAATAGGTTTTTAACAGGTTTTTGGCAATTTCAATATGACAGACTTGATTTTTCAGTCTCGTAAATATTTTTACCAGAAAGCTCGTCCAATTTCCCATAAGTTTGTCTTTGACAGCATTTCAATTGAATGTATGGGCTTACAGATATAAACTTAATTCCATTGCTCATAACTG
The DNA here is from genome assembly GCF_016801865.2 of Culex pipiens pallens. Classification (NCBI taxonomy): domain Eukaryota; kingdom Metazoa; phylum Arthropoda; class Insecta; order Diptera; family Culicidae; genus Culex; species Culex pipiens. Next base: position 436,825 of record NW_026292820.1, read on the forward strand.
AAAACAGTTTTTTTTTCAGTGTGTTAGAAACCTGGATAGTAAATAAGCTTACGTTAATATTCAAACGAGCCGGGTCCGGTGGTTTAGTGGTTAGCGTGGTAGCCTCTAAACCCCAGTATGGCCTGGGTTCAATCCCAGACGGACCCGGTGGCATTTTTCGAGACGAGATTTGCCTGACCACGCCTTCTATCGGATGGGGAAGTAAAACGTCGGTCCATTTGCGTAAAAGAGGTTTTGAGTGACTCACCACACATAACCTTCGGACGCCTAGAAATGAGCAGAAACTTGCAACAGAGAACACAGAAGACCCGGGGGTCGTTAAAGTGGATTACTTTGCTTTTTTTAAATATTCAAACGAGTCATATTAAAAAGCTGTCAAAACAAACTTATGGGAAATTGGACGAGCTTTCCGGTAAAAATATTTACGAGACTGAAAAATCAAGTCTATCATATAGAAATTGCCAAAAAACACTAAAAAACTTATTTTTTCAACATTTTTATTTTTAAAACCGCTGTATCTTCACAAGGATTGGACATAGGACAATGATCAATATGGAGACTTTTATGTAAAATTGTCTGGGAAATCGATTCCCACTATCGGTTTTTGAAAATTTTGACGTTTAGACCACTTTTGAAAAAAACAGTTTTAGTAAATGATTTTTGTATTTTTTTAGGAAAGACATACCATCCTGCATTTTTCATGAGTCTTTTTGTCACATTTTAGGCTATTTTCACAAACATCTTTCAGTGTATTTTTTTTTTTCAAAAAGCTCGTCTAATTTCCTACAAGTTTGTCTTTGACCACTTTTTGATACGATGCAACGGCTTCGAGATACAGCAATATTCAAATTACAAAATACATACGTATTGAAATTCTTACGCCCTTCTCAAATATCATTATCGAGTGCAACTGGCTCCATATACACACAAATAGATTATATAGGCCTAGGATAACATGTCTAAAAAGTTTCATTGAAATCGGAGAGGATCGGGAACAAAAGTACCAGAAAAAATCCTGATTTGAGCTGGAATTGCTCCATGGTTGTATGGAAATAAATAAAGTTGTCCAAATTTAGCGAGCACAGCTATTTTTCAGTTCATTCTGGGGTCCTAAACAACTCCCCAAAGTTTGGGAACGATTGGTTTAGTCCTCACTTTGCGCAAAGCGATTAAATTTTCTATGGGAATTTATGGGAAAAACCGAGGGAAAACCCTATTTTTTGGAATTTGGTATTTATAAAATCCACGGGACCGTGGTGTAGGGGTAAGCGTGATTGCCTCTCACCCAGTCGGCCTGGGCATTTTTCGAGACGAGATTTGTCTGATCACGCCTTCCGTCGGACGGGAAGTAAATGTTGGTCCCGGACTAACCTAAAAAGGTTAGGTCGTTAGCTCAGTCCAGGTGTAGGAGTCGTCTCCCTGGGTCCTGCCTCGGTGGAGTCGCTGGTAGGCAGTTGGACTAACAATCCAAAGGTCGTCAGTTCGAATCCCGGGGGGGATGGAAGCTAAGGTGTAAAAAGAGGTTTGCAATTGCCTCAACAATCAAGGTTTCGAACACCTAGTTTCGAGTAGGAATCTCGCAATCGAGAACGCCAAGGCAATGCTGTAGAGCGAATAATTTGATTTTTTTTGAAAATCCACGCTTCACGCCATATTAAAACCGGATTCATATTTGGATGCTCTGGAAGGTGCTCTACAACTTTCCCGAAGAGAGTATGGTTCTAACTTTCTCCTAAAAAATGATACAGCGTGTTCAAAACTCGTCTAAAACGTGTTTTTGCTCGAGTCAGCGTGAAACGTGGATTTTATAAATATCAAAATCCAAAAATAGGGTTTTCCCATACGAATTCCCATAGAAAATTGAATCGCTTTGCGCAAAGTGAGGACTAAACCAATCGTTCTCAAACTTTTGGGAGTTGTTTAGGACCTCAAAAGGAACTGAAAAAATGGTTATTCTACCCTAGTGTACCATATGGATTTTTTTTTCATAACTCATCAATAATTAATTGGTCGCTTATCTTATAATAATTTAAAAGTATAAATAGTCTCAAGTCAACTCTACGTAAATATGTTACGCTGAGTATAATATTTCACCTTTTAATTACACATAATTTTGATTTTATCCTTCCACAGTCGGCTGTCTAAGATTGAATCATTTATGCTAAACTCAACACCTATTTGGTGAGACCGGGAATGGTCTCATCCGCATCATCCGATTGTTTGCCTTGAGAATACATAATACATAACCCTATCACTCAACGAAATTCATTGATTATTGGGCCACATCATCATCCACTATGATGAATCCTGGCCATTACCCTTTCCCACCAACAAAATCCACACACGCGGGGGTGTGGATATCGTATAGAACCCACCCTTGGTAGCAGCCTGTGCTAACTAACATTCCCGTCCCATCCCCTCGAGATCTACAAACTGACATGGCGGTCGCCGTTGGTGGCCAACGACTGTTTCCTATAAGTAGGCTTAGTGATTTTTCACGCTCGAAAATAGCAAATTTCACGGGGACCTCAATTTCAAAACACCAAATTTCACGCAAATTTCGCGGAACTTTAAAAATGTTAAATAACTTTAAAAATCCTATGTTTAAATCACAGAAACTACTTTTTATACTTCATTATATGAGTAATTCTCGCTGAAAGTGGACCACTATTTACACAAGGTGCTCAAAAAGCAATGTACTTTTCCAATAGCCCCCACCAAGTTATGAAAGAAACCATGTTTGGTTGGTTGAATTTGTCCTCACCTCGGCGCCACGAAGCTAAAACATTTTTTTTGATTAGTAATTTTTTGACTTAGGCGCGTCTACAAAAATGCTAATAACTTTGCAAAACTTCAACGAACCCTTGATGTTTAGGGGTGTTTTGGAAAGGAAATGAGCAGAGCTTTCGAATGCACTTGTCAGAAAAATACCGTTCCATACATTTTTTAGCCATAAAACAACAATGTATTTTTAAAAGTCATTTTTGAAGGCCGACGCCCCGCTATATCGAAAAACTGACAAATCCATTCGAAAGCTGAGACGATTTCACATAAAGGACCAATAAATCTAAGGTGTTTGTTCCTCCTATCTTTTTTAATCTAATTTTGATTCTAAGAGCGCAGCGCTCCGTTCGTATTTCGGGCGCCCAAAATGTTACATTAGCTTGCCCCAATTTAAGGTTTTGTCAAACAATATAGGTGCTCACTTTTTAAATGATAGTTTATTATCCAAGGATCAAGATGCACTATCGATAATTGACCAATATTTAAGGTTTTGGGTTCTGCCAGGCAATTTAATGTCGAAAAGTTGTTTTTGTTTACTTTTTATGTTGTTAAATGCTTATTTACAATTGGGTGGACATTTTTACAGTAAAACTAATGAATGTAGCATGTAGGAAATTTCACCACGAACATTTTTCTCGAGGAGAAAACGTAATTTCGATATGAATACAAAGAGACGAGTTGTTTCTTTTAATTCCGCTATATATTTTTAATATCTTGACAGATACGTATTTCGTCTACTACTTGCAGACTTCATCAGTGTTCTGTTCTCGATACTCCAACGCAAAGATATTTGAGTTTTAGTGAGAAAAAAAGTGAATCAAAATTAGATTAAAAATGATAGGAGGAACAAACACCTTAGATTTATTGGTCCTTTATGTGAAATCGTCTCAGCTTTCGAATGGATTTGTCAGTTTTTCGATAAAGCGGGGCGTCGGCCTTCAAAAATGACTTTTAAAAATACATTGTTGTTTTATGGCTAAAAAATGTATGGAACGGTATTTTTCTGACAAGTGCATTCGAAAGCTCTGCTCATTTCCTTTCCAAAACACCCCTAAACATAAGGGGTTCGTTGAAGTTTTGCAAAGTTATTAGCAATTTTGTGGACGCGCCTAAGTCAAAAAATTACCAATTAAAAAAAATGTTTTAGCTTCGTGGCGCCGAGGTGAGGACAAATTCAACCAACCAAACATGGTTTCTTTCATAACTTGGTGGGGGCTATTGGAAAAGTACATTGCTTTTGATTTTTGAGCACCTTGTGTAAATAGTGGTCCACTTTCAGCGAGAATTACTCATATGTTATTCTTCAATAAACTAGAAAAAATCTTCACTAAATTTGTGAATGTAAAAATTTTCCTAATTAAAAAAAACCTCCTGGTTTATCGATGGGCTCTATAAATATATGTTGAAACAAAATGTAGGGCACGCGTATTCTCATGAAAAAACTCAAAAATCTGAACATTACTTTAAATGGTTCATATTAACTTCACATACATATATTTTCATGCTTTTTAATAGAAAACTAATAAAATTTAATTAAACAGTCTTTTTGGATGAAATATTTACTAAGCTGTTATTAAAAAAAATGATTTAAGAAAATTTGATAAATTTTACGAATTTCACGCCGTCCACGAAATCGTCAAAAATCACTAACCCTATATTAATAATTAAACCAGGATATTCACTCGCTTATTTCTAGAGTAGTTCATAAGATTATTTTTATTCATTTTTGAGTTTGATAAATTATTTTGAGAAAAATCGTTACATTTTCACACAAACACAAAATTTCACGGGATTTCGCGGAAAAAGCCAAATTTCACGGATTTCACGCTGTCCGCGAAATCGTGAAATTTCACTAACCCTACCTATAAGCAACGGCTCTAGGTTTGATGATCGTGATGTTTAATCTTTTCAGCGCATTCATGCATGCTGTTGATAAGGGAAACATCATTTGATCGTTGAAGCGTATGACCGGTTGTGTTGATATGATATTACGGTCCTGTTCAGCAACGGAGAAGGACAACCATGGGTGGTCTCTCATGCTCATGCTCCCCTAGTGTACCATATGGATTTTTAGTATGGAAATAAATACAAATTGTATAAAATATAAGTAAGAAAAACTGATAAACATTTGTGAACGAAACGTTTCAAATACATTCTAATTTGATGTATCTAAGTGATAACAGTTCAATTGTTAGCAAATTAACATGTTATTTCATGCAATTTTCCTCTAGCCCCAACGGGTTGTTAGTCTTGCTCCACTAGTTGAGTAGAAATCAAAAAATTTTAAATCTTTTTTTTTATTAAAAAAAAGGATTTTTTAAAAACTATTTCTATCAAAGTCTTAGTCAAGACCTGGAATAAGATGACTATAAAAAAATCCGACACATTTTACAAGTTTTTAATGGGTTATAACGAACATTTCCTTAGCTTGTTACCCAATCCCCTATTTGAATCAACAAAACATTTTGTTGATTTGAAAAACAAGATTTTTGTTGAATCAACACTTAACGTCAAAGCAACTTTTTCAAAACAGCAAAAAATTTTTGGGGGATTGAAATAATTAAGGTTTGTTTCAACGCAAAATCGGCGTTGATTATATTCAACAAAAAATTTTGTTGAATCAAACCTCGTACAGGCTGATCGTACAAAATATTTTTCTGCGTGTAGTGTTGGATCATGTTTATTTGTTGCAATTTCTTCTGTCGCGGAATACACAGAAAAAAATGATGGTAATATTCATCAGGAAATGGTGACAGATTTTGTGGCAAAAAAAATGATTAATTTTACCCCAGAAAATGATGAATTTTCATCAGTTTTTGATGAATATTCATCAGGTTCACATTTTTACACATTTTTTATGTAATATTACTCAAAAATAGAGTTAATATTCAACCTACCAAATTTTCAACATTCCGAAATTCAACTTTTTTTTCTGTGCATTGTTACATTTTTTTTGTCCTTAGCGAGGAAAATTTATTGTATAAAGAATCAATACACGGAGAGACCGTGCCTAGAAATTTTAACAAGTAAAATTGTTGATTTTACTTTCGTTAATTTTAACAAAAACGTACTTGTTACTGCCAATATTCCGTTAGAATAACTAAAATTGAGTATTAATTTAATAACCTGTTTGTTGGAAATGCTAGAGGCAAAAAGCTAACAGATTTCCCGAACTCGAATGAACGTGCTCGACTGTTAGCTTTGGTTTTAGGAAAATCAAAAATTTTGTTGGTTGAATATAATTTACATTTGGTTGAATATTTAAAAGATGAACTTGGGTTTGTTTACGTCTGTCATTTGAAGTCAGGATTCGAACGAGAGCGGTCGATTTGTTGAGTTTGTGTTGTTAATTATGAAGTGAGAGAATGTGAAAGGTGAAAATTACACTATTTAGCTAATGTTGAAGTGGCACATCAAAGTGTTGCAACTGGGGAGGTGGAATTGGTGAGTAGGTTTGTTGATGATTTCTTTGCAGGTGATAAACTATGAAGAGCAAGAGGACGATTTGCCATGAGGACCTCCAATGCGAGTGAGTTGAACATGTTAGAAGAATGTTTGATGGAACGAGAGGGCAATAGAAGGGAAATGCGGGCCGACTCTTCACGGATAGAGCAGCCCGGGCAAATTTAACAAAATGTTGGTTAATCCAAGTAAGTATGGGTTTATTTTTGCACAATAATTTATCTAATGTGATTCTTATTAGAAAACTGAATCATTAAAAAGCTTCGTGCTTACGACGGATAAAATCTTAATGAACCATTATTTTTTTTCCAGAATCATCAATTATAAAATACATAGAAATGCCATGTGTAAGCAACATAAACAACATAAAAAATAGAGATGAAGTAAAATATAAAAAAAATAAAAAAAAATATAAAATATATAAAAGAAGATAATTATTATCTTGAAAGTTTTGTTGCAATACGACTGCTCAATAAACTGGTAAGTAAAACTCAAAATATTTTTTTCAGGAATCGAAGTACGTTGAATAAATTGAATCAAATGCAATGAAAGTTTGTTGCCAAAAGTAATTGTTAAATTAATGCAACTTTGGTAAGTAGCATTATTGATATTTCTTCTTTCCTCAATATAATTTCATTTATTTACGTTCCTTTTTTCAGTTTATAGCCGAAATTAAGAATTTTGTATTAAATTACTAATACATTTCACATGTCTATTTGCAGCAAAAGGTTCACTTTAGTGAAAATTCTGTTTCCAACCACAAGAAAAATAACTAAACCTGAGACCATTGTAGATGATGATAACTTATCTGATGATTTCACAGTGATGGTAAGTGGATACAACACTTAAATTTATACAACATAATAAAAATATAAGCTTAAAACTTGGTGAAAATTTTGCTCGATTTCTATTTTTCAGGAATTCATGTTAAATTAAACATCTTTTTTAAATATGTTTAACAAAATTTGTAATATGCTTTTTCATTATGTTTAGTTTAATGCAACGTAGATTTTTAAAACATTAATCAAACTTTACATGTTTTATAACAACAGTTAAAAAAAAGTTTTGTTTTGATGCTTTTAACAGTAACTTATTAACTTCATGCAAAAAAAAACAAATTAGTACAAAACGTTAAATTTTTAGGCAGAATAAATGCGAAAATAAAAACACTCAGCATTAATTTGTGAGACATTATTACAAAATTTACTGCAAATTCTTTAAAAATATCGCTAACAACTGCTAGTTATTGACTACATGTACGAATATTTTTCTGAATTCAAGTAAGACAATAGTTAAAATATAGCTAGAAATTCGGCCCAGCCTATATCGTTAGATAATTAAAGAAAATATATATCAACACTTACATAAATTATGTCTAATTAAAAAATGTTTTGTTATAAAATACTAATAATTTGCTGCATGCAAAAATATTTCGGTTGATACAACGAAAAAAAATTGTTGAAAAAAAGTTGAAAAACATTTCCCAGCCAGTCTTCAACAGAATATTTCACAATATTTCAGCTGAAAACAAGAAATTTTTAGTTAATTTTCTGAAAAAAATATTCTAGCAGTCGACTGCTAGAATTTTTTTTCGGCCATTTAACCAACAAAAATGGCAATTCCAAGTATTTTTTTAGTTAATTTTAATTATCAGTGGTCAGCAATTTCGGGTTAACAAAATCAACAATCGATTGTTGAAAAAAAGCTGTGTAAAAAATTAACCCATACTTTTAGTTAAATTAACCAAGATTTTCTTAGATTTGCCCCGGCCGGTCTCTCCGTGTAGTAAAAGAAAGATAATAATTGTACACAGAAAAAAATGATGGTAAAATTCATCAGGAAATGGTGACAGATTTTGTGGCAAAATAAATAATAAATTTTACCCCAGAAAATGATGAATTTTCATCAGTTTTTGATGAATATTCATCAGGTTCACATTTTTACACATTTTTTATGTAATTTTACACAAATAAAGAGGTAATATTCAACCTGCCAAATTTTCAACACTCCAAAATTCAACTTTTTTTTCTGTGTATGATAAAGAATAACAAGTAAAAGCTTTATGCAGCAAGTAGATGTAGAAATAGACAGTAGTTTAAAAATATAGATAACAAACAAGCTTAGATTATACTTCGAGAAGTCGCGCTAGACTACTTTGTGCACAAGATTTGGGAAACTTTGAAACACAATAGTTTTTCATGAAACAATCAAGCCGTAGCCTTGATATTGTGGATTTACCCCGCAGCTGGTCATTGGAAACGGTCGTGGATAGACCTAGGGGTTCCCAGTTGGAGTGAAAAAAATCAATTTATAGAAAAATTATGGATTAACAGTTTGCTTTTTTATCACTTCTCCGACATCAGGAATAATTGTTTGAAAATGCTCGCAATTTTTTTATTCGGTCGGAAAAATATTATTTTTCTTGAATAAACTTTCATTTTTAATCACATGATCACCCCTAATTCTGGCTCGATGCCGCCATCATGCGACCGCGTGCTCCGTTTGTTTGTCAACAAATCTGCAGCTGGATGGTGAGACGAAGTGAGGGGGGAAGAGATTTTGACATTTTTATGCCCGCATCTGGCCCGCCGCCTATTTCGTCGGTCACTGAGCCGCCGGTCGTTTCCAGTGACCGAGTCCAGCTAGGTACTGATCGTACAATATATGCTCAGGTTAAACATTTTTACTTACGGAAACAAGTTTACCTAACACATTTTATAGTAAAAACTATTTTGAATATATTTTTCAAAATAGTGTTTTTGGGTTCGTGCACAAAGTACAGTCATCCTACATATTCGAAACGGTTTACAGATCGGCCAATGTTTAAAAATCATAGAAAATCGATAATTGAACATATAGTCAGGGCTAAAAACCCAAAAATAGCATGTCTAACGGCAAATCGTGTAACAGGCCAGGTTTTGATGGATCTAGGCTAAATCGACCCTGCTGAGTCCGAATATCGCGGTCACGAAGCCGGATTCCTTAAGGGAAGCGAGATATTCAAGATGGCGACCAATATGGCGGCTATATAGAGAAGTCAACAATATCACAGTATGAAGGTTGTCGACGTGTCGATTAAGCATAAGCATAAGCATAGGTGCCCACCCGCAGTTGCTACTCCGTTATTGACCAGGACCTCCAGAAGTTACATCCACGAGCCGTGGAAGATGAGTGGGTGCTATCTTTCCTCGCTTCGCAACTTCTCAAAGGCCCCTATCATGCTGATCAATACCGGCGCCGGCCACGACCAGTGGTAGGGTCACGGGGAAGTGGATGGGAATGTTAGTCCGATACTTGAGTGATAGAGACCGCCCAATCGACTGCTTCTCCGACAAAGTATCACATGAGTTTTGAGGGGGTTAGTAGATGGGTATGAGGTCAGGATTCACGAGTGGCAGTGATGTGACCATGAGCATTTTGTTTATCGGTTGAAATTTTTAAATCTTAGGCAGCCGGCTGCGGAAAGATAGATAATTGATTATTTAAAATGTTTTATTTTTATCGAACGCGTGCCAGCCGAGCAGTAGTGCTATGGGCTGGGCTTATCAGTATAATTTTACTGTTTTTACAATTTGGATAACGCGAGCAAATTTCAAAAATAGTAAATAAATGACGCTTTACTCTTCATAAAATCGATAGTTTGATGAGTTAATACTAAAACTGAAAGTTGGAATAAATTTTTACGATCATTTACGACGAAAATTATCGCGAAAAAACCGGACTGCGCGTCCCCAGAAGCACTGCACTTATGAAGGTATTATTCAATTATTATGACCAATCACCCCATGCACACAAATAACGACACAAAAGAGACGAAAATTATCGCGAAAAAACAGGACTGCGCGTCCTCAGAAGCACTGCACTTATGAAGGCATTATCCAATTATAATGACCAATCACCCCATGCACACAAATAACGACACAAAAGAGACGAAAATTATCGCGAAAAAAACAGGACTGCGCGTCCCCAGTAGCACTGCACTTATGAAGGCATTATCCAATTATAATGACCAATCACCCCATGCACACAAATAACGACACAAAAGAGACGAAAATTATCGCGAAAAAACAAGACTGCGCGTCCCCAGTAGCACTGCACTTATGAAGGCATTATTCAATTATTATGACCAATCACCCCATGCACACAAATAACGACACAAAAGAGACGAAAATTATCGCGAAAAAACCGGACTGCGCGTCCCCAGAAGCACTGCACTTATGAAGGTATTATTCAATTATTATGACCAATCACCCCATGCACACAAATAACGACACAAAAGAGACGAAAATTATCGCAAAAAAACAGGACTGCGCGTCCTCAGAAGCACTGCACTTATGAAGGCATTATCCAATTATAATGACCAATCACCCCATGCACACAGATAACGACACAAAAGAGACGAAAATTATCGCGAAAAAAAACAGGACTGCGCGTCCCCAGTAGCACTGCACTTATGAAGGCATTATCCAATTATAATGACCAATCACCCCATGCACACAAATAACGACACAAAAGAGACGAAAATTATCGCGAAAAAACAAGACTGCGCGTCCCCAGTAGCACTGCATTTATGAAGGCATTATTCAATTATTATGACCAATCACCCCATGCACACAAATAACGACACAAAAGAGACGAAAATTATCGCGAAAAAACAAGACTGCGCGTCCCCAGTAGCACTGCATTTATGAAGGCATTATTCAATTATTATGACCAATCACCCCATGCACACAAATAACGACACAAAAGAGACGAAAATTATCGCGAAAAAACCGGACTGCGCGTCCCCAGAAGCACTGCACTTATGAAGGTATTATTCAATTATTATGACCAATCACCCCATGCACACAAATAACGACACAAAAGAGACGAAAATTATCGCGAAAAAACAGGACTGCGCGTCCCCAGTAGCACTGCACTTATGAAGGTATTATTCAATTATTATGACCAATCACCCCATGCACACAAATAACGACACAAAAGAGACGAAAATTATCGCGAAAAAACAGGACTGCGCGTCCTCAGAAGCACTGCACTTATGAAGGCATTATCCAATTATAATGACCAATCACCCCATGCACACAAATAACGACACAAAAGAGACGAAAATTATCGCGAAAAAAAACAGGACTGCGCGTCCCCAGTAGCACTGCACTTATGAAGGCATTATCCAATTATAATGACCAATCACCCCATGCACACAAATAACGACACAAAAGAGACGAAAATTATCGCGAAAAAACAAGACTGCGCGTCCCCAGTAGCACTCCTGAAGGTTGTCGACGTGTCGATTTTAACTAATTTCGGGCCGCTGAACCCGAATATGACCATGAAAATCAGTCACGGCGACCTAGGAGCGTGTAATCCAAGATGGCGTCCAATATGGCGAAGAGAAAATCTTCAAATATTTTTAAACAACATGTAACAGGCTTGTGACCGATCAAATTTAACTAATTTGGGGTCGCTGAACCCGAATATGACCATGAAAATTGGTCACGGCGACCCAGTAGCGTGTAATCCAAGATGGCGTTCAATATGGCGAAGAGAGAATCTTCAAGTATTTTTAAACAACATGTAACAGGCTTGTGTCCGATCAAATTTAACTGGCGCCTTAGCCCACTCGGCCATCAGATCGATGAAAAGCTATTATTAGAAACACATATATGAGCTTGACATTTCGGTCAAGTAGGTTTCCGATGGGTGTATCCCATTTGGCATAATGCCATTTGGCATAATGCTGTTTGGCATAACGCCGTTTGGCATAATGCCGTTTGGCATAATGGACGTTTGGCATAACGGTCATTTGGCATAATGGCCATTTGGCATAATGGTCATTTGGCATAATGATGTTAAAATTTCAAAATAAAGTTAATAATGGAATTGCTTTAAGAAGACCATATTAGGTTGTGATAACTGCCGGCGAAAGCTGATTTTTTTCTTTCCTTAAGATTATTTAAAAACTGCTGGCTACACAGCAAAAAAAATTAATTTTGGAAGGTTGAAAATTTGGTAGGTTGAATATTCCCGTATTCCCGCTTTTTTGAGTAATATTACATAAAAAATGTGAACCTGATGAATATTCATCAAAAACTGATGAATATTCATCAATTCCTGATGATTAGACATTTTTTCGACACAAACCATTTCCTGATGAATATTACCATCATTTTTTTTCTGTGTATGGGTGCCCAGAACTTGAAACGTTTGTTCAAAACGTTGCTCCACATGCTGAATATTGTTCCCAGGGCTATTTTAAGCCATTGACCCCTAGATTGAGCCAAATATGTTCACAGAAAAAAAAAATGATGGTAATATTCATCAGGAAATGGTGACAGATTTTGTGGCAAAATAAATGATAAATTTTACCTTAGAAAATGATGAATTTTCATCAGTTTCTGATGAATATTCATCAGGTTCACATTTTTAAACATTTTTTGAGTAATATTACTCAAAAAATGAGTAATATTCAACCAACCAAATTTTCAAGATTCCAAAATTCAACTTTTTTTTGCTGTGTTCGACATTTATGAAGGTAAATACTTCCTTTAAAGAAAGGGACACTTTCTAAGCTTGTGACAACTGCACAGAATCAAAGTTGAATTTTGGAAAGTTGAAAATTTGGTTGGTTGAATATCACCTCTTTTTGAGTAATATTACCTAATTTTTTTTTTAAACATGTGAACCTGATGAATATTTATCAGAAACTGATGAATATTTACCAATTTCTGATGTAAAATTAATCTTTTTTTTTTACTCAAAATCTGGCACCATTTCCTGATGAATATTACCATCATTTATTTTCTAAAAAAAATTGAATTTTCCTTCTAAAACTGAATTTTCTTCATTAAACAGGGGAAAATGGGCTTCAACTGTGGTCACAACTCAAGCGAGTTTTCCCTTCTTTTCAAAAAATATTCACCCATATCAGCAGTCAAGAGAGTTTTCCCTTCTTTTAAGAAACTCATTCAACTCATGTTAGTAGTTATCTCAAATCAAAGAAAGTTTTTGCTTCTTTGAAGAAATGTATATTCAACTTGTGTCAGCAGTTATCACAAGTCAAGAAAATTTTCCCTTCTTTAATGGAGAGAAAATTCAAACATATAGGGATAATTCAACTCGTGTTAGTAGTTATCACAAGTAAAGAGAATTTTCCATTATTTAAAGAAGGAAAAAAAAACTCACTGACTTGTGATGACTACTGACACAAGTTGAATTTTTCTTCTTTAAATAATGGAAAATTATCTGTACTTGTGATAACTACTAACACGAGTTGAATTATCCCTATATGTTTGAATTTTCTCTCCAGTCAAGAAGGGAAAATTTTCTTGACTGCTGACACAAGTTGAATTTACCTTTCTTTGAGAAGTGAAAACTTTCTTTGATTTGAGATAACTACTAACATGAGTTGAACTTTCCCTTCTTTAAAGAAGGGAAAAATCTCTTGACTGCTGATACAAGTTGAATTTTCCCTTCTTTAAAGAAGGGAAAACTCCTTGACTGCTGATATAGGTGAATATGTTTAAAGGAAGGGAAAACTTGCTTGAGTTGTGACCACCGCTGAAGCGCATTATTCCCTTTTTAATGAAGAAAATTCAACTTTTATCAGCAGTTGTCACAAGCCTAGAAAGTGTCCCCTTCTTTAAAGGAAATATAAACCTTGAGTCAGCAGTTGAAAGTTCAGAAAAAATGACCCGCAGCTTTTTTGGGTTAGGGTATTTTAACCATTAGTGGACCCCCTAGTAGAGCCGAAACACATTTTTTACAATTTTTTAATATTTTAAGCACTTTTTCATAACCCTCTGTACAAAACAATGAAATCTGAAGTCTTTTGAACAATTTTGACTATTTGTTTCATCAGTTATTCGTTTTTGAGCAGAAAAATAGCCATTTGAAAAAAAAAGTTTTTTTTGCCTGTTATGGACCCCCTTTTCCTATAGTGGACCCGGGTCCATAATCCGATTGTGGACCCGGGTCCACTATAGGCAAACTGTTATTTTTATACCAAATTTAAACGATTTTGGATGTTTTGATGCATGGTGTAGGTCTAATGATAGATATAACGAATAAAAGATGGATTTTGCTCACTTTTCATCATAAGAAAATATGTTTTGTTAACAAATTTGGCTTTAAACAACGGAAAAATCTAACAGACATTTAAACACATTTATTTCCGTAAAAGATCAGAGAAAACTTTTCAAAAACTACTGTAAAAATAAATTTAAAAATGTTTTTTTAATTCAAATTTTTCCATATTTATTACATAAATGGTGGATCGAAACTAAACAATACAGTTGCTGATAAAACCACGCACGTTTATTTAAAAAAAATGTTTTGTTATTGATTTATTATTATAAAATATCATTTCAAACTACATTTATGATGCTTCAGTTAAGTACAATTAACTATAGTTTCGATAAATTTTAAATTCTTACGGCTTCAGAATTGTTGGTACTTTTAACATGAAAACAGCTATATTTATACTCATAATTGAAAAAATATGCGTTTAGGTTGATTACAACAAGCATTTATTGTATGTTTAAGACAAACTTTTGCTTAAATACAACGTTTTCTTCATTTTTGAAGGTTAAATTTACAGGGGTCCACTTTTGGAAAAGTATGGATTTTCGTTGTCCTATATTGGACCCCCCTAATTTTTGCTCGAAAATGAGCAGTTCTTCGCTTTATTTTAGTAAAGTTCCTTAAACTTACATTATTTCGACTTACTGAAGTTAAATGATCAGTCAAAAATGATTGGATAGTTAATTCAATAAAAAAAAATAAATGCTGTTTTGTTGTGAAAATGCTAGTGGCCATGGCTGATTTCAGATGTCGAACTCAAAACACTTATTTTGGTGAAAAGGACGATTCAATGTCAGTCAACATTGTTTTAAATGATGCTGAACATGCCAAATAAAAGATTTGTAAACAACAACACGCTTGAAATTGTGATTTTATTGAATTTTTCATCAAAAACGCTTCAGAGGGTCCACTACAGGAAAGGGGTCCACTAATGGTTAACGTACCCTAGATCCAAAGCTGAAGACGGTGAATATGTTTCTACGTATATGACAAAGTGGAATGCTTTACATTCGTGTTTACATTTCAAATAAAAATCTCAGTTTTGTGTATATTTGAATGGAAGTAGCGCCACTTGCTGATAAAATATTCAATTAATATTTACCCTGTAATATGAATGAGTATATATTGGTAGGATGTAACAAAATGAGCGAATTTTGCGTTCATTTCAGGTCATGATTCCCTAGATGCACAAAGCCCGAATCCCAAATATGAGCTTGATTGATTGTGACAGGACCTGGCGCTTTGACTTTGAAATTTAAATGGGATTTAAACCCGTATAATCGGTGCGTTTTGGTTTTGAGTTTTTAGTCCCTTATTGATTATTGAATTTGACCTCATAGTTCGTGTTCCAGGGAGCAACCCAGGAACAACCAAGGAACCGAAGAGTGTGCCAAGATCCGTCAAATATTAAGAATGTTACAGATTTTATAACACCACCGCTGAAAACTTCAACTTTTTCTTTAAGCTCTTCGGCCAGCACTTGCTGCTACTGCAGAAAATATTGAGGCAGGCTACTCTCATGTAACCACCCACTGAGAATTTTGCTTGAGCCTCGACTCGATTCGGGCTCGATCTCGAACCAGATCGACTCATGGCTCGAGCCAAAATTCTCAGTGGGCAAGCAAGCTGCCTGAAGAACTGAAGAAGTGTTATAAATTCTATAACATTCAAAAAAGTGCATCGTTTTCTAAATGTTAAGCTTTTAAAATGTACTAAAAACTGCTGTCCTCATTCAAACTGTAGTGCCGATTGATCCCAGTCTATGGAATTGACATAATTTTGAAAATTTAATATCATTATGCCAAATGACCATTATGCCAAATGGCCATTATGCCAAATGACCGTTATGCCAAACGTCCATTATGCCAAACGGCATTATGCCAAACGGCGTTATGCCAAACGGCATTATGCCAAATGGCTTTATGCCAAATGGGATACACCCGTTTCCGATACTGATGGGCTACACATTTCATGGTGTAAAAAAATGGCCTTTGAAATATTTTCTGCTCGATCTCCCCTCTCTTGTAAATTTTCAATTTTCACCAATAAGACCAACATTATTTGTTCAAGAAAAATGTTTTTCAGAGCACATCACTTTTCAGTTTTAGCATAACCGGTGTTGTTTACTTTTTAAATTGTCTAAAACACTTTGGTAATGAAAACCAATTTAAAATTTAAAAAATCAGTCAAAAAATCGATGTCGCATGTCGAAATCAAAAATCGATTTTTAAAGTTTGATGATAAATATTTTCAAAACTATGAATGATAGGGCCAACCCTTTTGAAGCAATTGGTTCGTATACCTTGAATTTTTTGAAGGATTGCTTCGAATGATATATTATAGTCTATCGGCCAGTGTTCAGAAAATCATAGAAAATCGATAGTTGAACAAAATAATTTGCTTTTACCTTCATGTGAAAGGTTTTCTTGTGATCTTTCGAGTGATGTATCTACTGACTGTGATTTTTTACGTTTCATATCAAGTTTTTTACGTTTCAAGTCAAGCCGGGACCCGTGGTGTAGGGGTAAGCGTGGTTGCCTCTCACCCAGTCGGCCTGGGTTCGATCCCAGAAGGTCCCAGTGGCATTTTTCGGACGAGATTTGTCTGATCACGCCTTCCGTAGGACGGGAAGTAAATGTTGGCCCTGGTCTAACCTAGAGGTTAGATCGTTAGCTCAGTCCAGGTGTAGGAGTCGTCTCCCTGGGTCCTGCCTCGGTGGAGTCGCTTGTAGGCAGTTGGACTCACAATCCAAAGGTCTTCAGTTCGAATCCCGGGGTAGATGGAAGCTTAGGTGTAAAAAGAGGTTTGCAATTGCCTCAACAATCAAGCTTTCGGACACTAAGTTTCGAGTAGGAATCTCGCTATGGAGAACGCCAAGGCAATGCTGTAGAGCGGATGATTTGATTTTTTTGATCCAGTTTTTAAAGAAATACATTGACCCTTGAAATCCACAAAATCGGTACACGAGTGTAAACAAACTTTGGTTGTCTCCAGAAGTTATTTTATTTTAAACAAAATAATGACTTCACACACTCAAACTTATGAAAATAATTGATATGATAACTTTTTGCGTGAAAATATCAGTTAAATTCAGATGTTCCACAGTTATGGAGGCACAATAACATCCAACAATTAGGAAATATGCAATTTGGAGGCAGTGTTTTGATGCTCTGGATAAAATAGCCTTGAAAAGAACTGCTTTTACTTATGAAGTAAACAAGAGAATATCCAAATAAAGGTCCTAAAAATAGTTGGATCCGAATACATATGATACCTGTACCGAAAAACTATGTGTGTGTGTGTGTGTGCAACCAACCAAACGGGACCACGCGGTCGCTTCTTACAAATTGAGTTGTTTCCATGTATTTTTTGATCTTCATTCTATACATGCAAATAACTCGCATAGGCATTTGGAAGGTGTTAGCTCTGCCGAGCTTCGGTGACCCATTTCTACGCTGGCTAGCCGAGCGCGAGGTACTTCAGCTTTATCGACAAGCCCCGCCCTGAAGAACGTTTGCACCAATCGGGTTCAAACGTTATTTAGAACTTCCGAACCCTTGTCAAATGGACAAGGACCCAGCGCGTATATAGTTGATAGTAACAGTATTCCTGATTCCAGTCATCGCTCACAAAGCTGTGATGGCGTAGTGGTAAGCATTTTTGCTTGCCAATCCAAAGGACGGGGGATCGAACCTCGACTCGGGCGACTTTGATTTTTCGTTCATGTTCAGAGTTTCAAGATTAATATTTCCTATACTTTCTCGTTGGGAGCAGATGGGAATCGAACCCAGGACCATTCGCTTAGAAAGCGAACACCGTAACCAGTCAGCCACGGCCGCTCCTTTATAGCTGTACCGAAAAACTATACACTGAAAATACGCCACACTTTTTATTCAAGTGCCCAAACACTTGAATGATTGAATAAAACCACATCATAGATTTAATTGTTTTGTGTTTCCACATCAATCCAAACCACTATCGAATGCAAGTGTTTGAGCGATTGACTTTTTGGTATTTTTTGACACGTTATTTTCATTCGGGTGGCTCAAGCTTTTCAAGTGTTTTGCTCATGAATTTGTCCCACTGTCTTGAACTATTCAAAGTGATGAGGAAAACACTTGAAATTGATCTTAAGCACTATTTAAAGGCAACGTGATTTTCCACTTGAATTAAATGTGTTTCACTGATTGATTTTAGCGCGACTTTTATCGAAGGCTAGAAGCGAAGCTATAACGACTCTCCCGTTTTCAACTGGCCGGCCGGCGCAGTGGTAGAGTGCACGACGAGAGCAAGCGAGAATATGTATACAGCTTGTACGTACTATTATTTTTGAACACCATTAAAAAATCCAATGTTTGGCTATTGAAATTATTTCATGGCCAATCACCGAAATTTCAAGTGTTTTGCGATTGATTTTTGAGTGCTCTGTACAACAGGGTCAGATCATGTGCGAAACACTTCGATGCGCTGTGGGAGTTTTGCTCAGTGTAACTAGAGTGACTACAACGATGAGCAGCCATCTGATCATTTTGCATCCCTGCCTTACTCAATAAGTTAAACAAGTTTGAATCTAAATACTAACCTCCTCACGGTACTGAACGCCGTGGTAATCACACATGCAAAAATATTGGACGCTAAACCCGCCGCATGGTCCAACGTTTCGTGGGTCGGAAGGGCGAAGTTCATCGGAAAAAATTGATGCACGTTCTATGGGATTCACTTCAATCTGCAGGGAAAAAATGGTTATTGAGTTTCAAACTGCTTAATGTTAAACGACAAACAAACCTTTTTAATAATATATTTCAGTGGCACTGTTGGAAAAATTTGCTTGATAGCAGAAGACAAATCAGTAAGGATAACGTCCGCATTCTGAAAATAAAAAAAATGCTTGATACTCAGATATTAACATTAAATGTCGAATGGGATCCTACCGAACTTAAATTTCCTGCATCTCCGATACTAGAAAACACATACGTTTTGTCTAATGTTGAAATAGAGAAGTGTGTTGGATCTTTACTGTCGATTGTATGTATGTCAAGGTAGTGAAAATTGCTATCAATCTGAAATAAACATTGCGGGTTAGTCAATTCTAATTTCGTTATGAAAATTACGTCCAACTTTATTGTCCAATGTGATATGATGCCATTTTTCGGCACCCTCTGCAAACGTCAAACTATACAAATTTGTTGCCGGATCTTTTCCGGAAGAAATACAGCATCAGCAACTTTGTACTGATTTGACGTCTGCGGAGGGTGCCTAAAAGTTTGGTTATGTCACTGCTTGCAAAAAAAAACAATAGTTATTCAAATGAATATATGGTACACTAGGGTGTAATATCAAAATCGATTTTTCAGCACAGCAATTTTTCAGTTCCTTTTGGGGTCCTAAACAACTCCCCAAAGTTTGGGAACGATTGGTTAAGTCCTCACTTTGCGCAAAGCGATTCCATATTAATTTGTATGGGAAAAACATTTTTTTTGAGTTTTGATATTTATAAAATCAACGTTTCACGCTGTACTAAAACCGGATTCATATTTGGATGCTCTGAAATGTGCTCTACAACTTTCCCGAAGAGAGTTTGGTGCTAGCTTGTCCCTGAAAAAAGATACAGCGTCCTCAAAACTCGTCTAAAACGTGATTTTCGAGCAAAAAACACGTTTTAGACGAGTTTTGAACGCGCTGTATCTTTTTATAAGAGCAAGTTAGCACCATACTCTCTTCGGGAAAGTTGTAGAGCAGATTCCAGAGCATCCGAAAATGAATCCGGTTTTGATATAGCGTTAAACGTGGATTTTATAAATATCAAAATCCAAAAAAATGGTTTTTCCCATACAAATTTATATGGAAAATTGAATCGCTTTGCGCAAAGTGAGGACTAAACCAATCGTTCCCAAACTTTGGGGAGTTGTTTAGGACCCCAAAAGGAACTAAAAAAGGTTGTGCTCGCTAAATTTGGACAACTTTATTTTTTTCCATACAACCATATTACACCCTTATGGTACACCCTTACCAAAAATCATGATTTTTTTAGTTCCAAATCCCACTTTTCATACGAATTTTTCAGTTCAACCCATATAACCATTTTTATGGTCGTAGTACCTGAACTCAAAAAATCGTATGAAAAGTGGGATTTGGAAATCAAAAAATCATGATTTTTTGGTAAGGCGCAGGGGTGCCCAACCTTTTGGCCCTGCGGGCCAGATCTGATTTTTCTGAAGCAGTGACGGGCCGGAACTAATATTTGATAAAAGTTGATAAAGTAAACACATTTTTTTTTTAATTTTTGGTGATTGGGTTCTTTTTAAGTAAATAAATAAAAGATGTATTGTTGCAAATAAGATTCATATATCTTGATTTTAGGAATGAAAAACAAAAATAACTTTCAAAAATGTGTTTATTTGACTTATTTTAATTTTTGTTTGTTAGAAATTGTATAGTTATTGTTTTTGACGATTGTAACTAAAAACCTTGCTATAATTTTAATATGAAAAAAAAAAACATTCAAATTTCAATGCTCGTTGCAATTTTTTTTAGTTTGATTTCCTCAACACTTCAATAGAAAAAAAAATCTATGAGACATGATAAAAATTATTCAAACGAAATTTGGATTCGAATATCCTTTACAAAAAACTTTTTACGTTGTTGTGCACCTTTATTAACACACAAACGCTCGGGTAGTCATTTGACCCCTATTTTTTTTCTTAAAAATCTCATAACTTTTGGTAGAATTGACCAAACTGGATGCTTTCGGTTGCAAAAGATCCAGATTTGTCTATATTTTGAACTGTCAGATGGGGGACAAATATGGTCCACTTTTACCGGAGATATTCCGGATTCCGTTGGGGTACCTCGGCAATCCTATTTGGGATTTTGATCAATAAAACAAAAACCATTGCACAGATCATTGCCGGAAATGATGCAAAACTTCAAGGCATTATTCTAATACATCATCCAGCAAAAATAATTGACATGGTTAAGTCCTACGGGGCACCGGAACTGGTTCCATTTGGGCACCAATCGACATCAGCTCAGTGAACCGTTTCCGGTTGGATCCTGTTTCGGTGCCCGAAGGTCTTGTCCATGCCATGTAGCTATGCAGGATGATGTATTAGAATGATGCCTTGAAGTTTTGCGTCATTTCCGGCATTTTTCTGTGCAATGGTTTTTATTCTATTGACCAAAGCCCCAAATAGGAGGACCGAGGTACCCCAACGGAATCTGGAATATCTCTGGTAAAAGTGGACCATATTTGTCCCCCATCTGACAGTTCAAAATATAGACAAATCTGGATCTTTTGCAACCGGAAGCATCCAGTTTGATCAATTCTACCAAAAGTTATGAGATTTTTAAGAAAAAAAAAAATAGGGGTCAAATGACTACCCGAGCGTATGAGTGTTAAAATATTTTAAAATGGTTGTAAAAACACACCAAATTTAAAAAGTGTAAAAAATATATATTAAATCATTTTCAATTCGTTATTTTCAAAATTCAAAGTTTATGAAAATATACATTTTGCTCCAAAATTTCTTGACTCATTTTGAGACATTTTTTAATATTTTCAAAATATTTGATGCGATCTTTTATCAGTATGAATAATTTGCTTTTTTAAGCTTAAAAAACACTTTATCACTGAAAAGTTGTTCTTGAA
Source organism: Culex pipiens pallens (assembly GCF_016801865.2). Classification (NCBI taxonomy): domain Eukaryota; kingdom Metazoa; phylum Arthropoda; class Insecta; order Diptera; family Culicidae; genus Culex; species Culex pipiens. The sequence continues at coordinate 458,798 of NW_026292820.1, forward strand.
AAAAAAACATCAGTTTTTGTTTACCTGTTTCTTTAAAAAATAGAAAAAAACATCAGTTTGAAGTTAAAAATGGAGAAATTTAAATTTAGTGTCTTTTTGTACATTTTTAGAAAATAATCCAAGCTTTTTCATACATTTCACAATTTTAAATGTATAATTTTGTTTTCTTGCATCATTTTTCAGTTTAAAATTATCAATATAGAAATTATAAGAATTAAACTCAAACATGAAGAATGTTATTACAATATGTTAAAATTTAGTTTAAAGCTTATTTTTTAAATTCAGACAATCAATTTATTTATTTAATATTTCATGAACAGCCTTAAGGGCCGGTCATACAACTATTTCGAAAAGCCGTCGCGGGCCGGATGAAATGGCTTCATGGGCCGGATCCGGCCCGCGGGCCGGACGTTGGGCAGGCCTGGGTAAGGGTGTACCTTCGTTTGAAGGGTACACCCTTACCAAAAATCATGATTTTTTGAGTTCCAAATCCCACTTTTTTTATTTTTTGAGGTACTACAACCATCAAAATTATTATATGGGTTGAACTGAAAAATTCGTATGAAAAGTGGGATTTGGAACTCAAAAAATCATGATTTTTGGTAAGGGTGTAGATCCGCACTGAGTGCCACACTCAGAGCTGTCAAAGTGTTTCCTTGAAGTAATTCGCTCTAGTTCCGCACGAGTTTCGCCGCCATCTTGGAACTGAAACTCTAGTGCCGCACTCGATATTTTTTTCAGTTTCATGCGAGTTCCACGCACACTGACAAATGACGTTCGATTGAACCAAAACTGGCACCGACAAGTGCGGCACTCAGTGCCGCATCGATTCTTCAAACGAACGTACCAATAAAGTTGTAAAACCAGCTTTACGCCATTTTTTTAAATCAAAATTCTAAACTTACCCTGGTGGGGACTTTAGCTGTGAACAAATAAACGCGTACGGGTGTCAAAACCTACGAAAAACATTATTGAAATTAATAACAACTTTTGTACTAAAGGCATGAAAATCTCTCATGGTCTAGTTTTAGTAAGGCTAGTTTGGGCTTATTGTCCAAATTCTACTCAACAGGTTAGAAATGAGATACTGGTAGCACTACTGAAAACTTACCAACATTCTGTTTTCAAATTTATCACTTTTTGTTTCCAATTTCACCATATACTTCACCAAAATCTTAACATTCCGCCCCAGAATTGTTTTTACACTCTCTGCAATAAAATTAAAAAAAAAACATAATTTATTTATATAAGTACCAGTTGGACGGTTCTGAACGCATTATGGTGTTCTTCGGATTAAATCAACTTATAAGATTAGCGGACGAGCGATCCTTGCAATATTAGGTTTTACACCGTGATGTTATTAATTTGACAGCTCGTGTGCACTGTTTACATGGTCTTCGTCGATTGTCGACGATTTTCCCCGAACAAAATCGACGAGCGCGTCGAACTGTGTTAAGTCCATGTAAACAGTGCACTCCTTCTAAACTCCAAATCGAGTCGGCGTCAAACCTAATATCCAATCCATCAAATCTTTTCTCTCTGGTCTGAGTGACTTTCTGAATACTTGGTTTGCTCTGGAGTTGCACCAGTTTGGGGTCAACCGTTTTGCCTTATACAACCTCTAAGAAATTTGGGATTATTGTCAGTGGTGTTTTTTGCCTGTCCCATAATTCAACGACAAGCCTAAATGCTTAGTTTAATTGGCTAAAATAATTAAACGAAACGATCATTGTTGATTCAACAATCTTATCAGCTTCCAGTAAAGTATTTGCAAACAACGATCCAATCAACTAAGCAACTTAATCGTAGAAGTACACAGATTTACTACACATAAGACAAATTGTTCTAAAATAATCGGGAAGTTAAACTTGAAGGGAGTTGTGAAGTCTACAGTTGGTAGTATATCTTGGTATGTATAGTTCCGAAGTCTTCCGAATGGTACTCGGATGTTGGAAATCAATCGTAAATGATGATTCAGTGCGAACATTGTGCTGATGTATGGTAAGAATCATACAAACTTTAGCATCCATTATACTAAAAACTCAAAGGTCAATCATACTAGTAGCTTATGAATCTTGACAACAACAAAAAAAAGAACGTAAGACTTCAACAGAACCGTCTCTGTGAGCCAAGTAGTCCCAGTTTTTTTTTTTTGAGCCCCTATCTCAATTACTCACCGTTCAAATCTTTTGTCAAATGCGATCTGGTCGACATTGTTGTTAGCTTTTCTTTAACTTTTAAGTATAATACTGTTTATAAATTTGAAGAAGCGTTAGTGTAACTTATGAACACATATCAGAATACAGTGTTTTTCTTTTAAAATATCCAAATTTTCCGTATCAAAAAGGGGGTTGAGTTTGTGTGGCAACTGAGTTTTATCTTCCAATTTGCAATCGTCAAAACATCACTGGAGACTTAGGGAACGTTCTTTTATTACGTAACGCAAAATTTGGATTCGTGACAAAATTTTCATACAAATTTCTTTTTTTTAACACGGTCTTCGACCCCCCTCTACCTCCCCAACCAAACTGCGTTACGTAATAAAAGGACGCTCCCTTACACTTATAAAAGAGAATTTGTAATTTCTTTAAATACTGTACGATTGACAACTGATGCTGAAGCACGCCTCCTGGTGGCGAGTAGGGATTGGACATACACGCAAAGCCGACATTAGTCTTTTAAGACTTAAAATTAGTCTTTATCGAACCTAACCGTGTTAAGTCTTTTTAAGCCTAATGATGGGTTAGTCTTAAAAAGACTAGTTTCGTTTTAGTACGAAAAAGGCTAAATTTTAGGCTTAATGTTATCGTCAAAAAGCCCCTAAATTTTAGTCTTTTACGAAATCGAGGGGATCAAAGCGGACATACACCAAGATGGCGGAACAAGATTAAACTTATTCTTTAGGCCTAAAAGACTTATTAATAGTTTTAAAGGACAAAATTTTAGGCTTTTTGCAGAAATGGGCCGTTCAAACGGACCTAATCCAAGATGGCGTGACTTGAATTAAGACTTATGTTTAGGCATAATAAGGACTTATTTATAGGTATTTAAAAAGACTAATTTCTAGCTTTTGCAAAAAGGGAGGGGTCAAGCGACCATATCCAAGATGGCGGAACTTGATTAGGACTTATTTTTAGCTAAAAATACTTATTTATAGTTTAAAAGACTAATTTTTAGGCTTTTGCATGTGGAGATATGGTGAGGGGTCAAAGCGGACATAATCCAAGAATGGCGGAACTTGATTAAGACTTATTTTTTAGGCCTAAAAAGACTTAATTTATAGGTTACTAAAAAGACTAATTTCTTTCTAGGCTTTTGCAGAAAATGGGAGGGGTCAAAGCGGACCTAATCAAGATGGCGAACTTGTTAAGACTTTAATTTATTTTAGGCCCTAAAAAGACTTATTTTATAGTTTAAAAGACTAAATTTAGGCTTTTGCAGGAAATGGAGGGGTCAAGCGGACATAATCCAAGAATGGCGAACTTTAATTAAGACTTATTTTTAGGCCTAAAAAGACTTATTTAAAGGTTTATAAAGAACTATTTCTAGGCTTTTGCCAGAAATGGGAGGGGTTCAAAAGCGGACATAATCCAAGATGGCGGAACCTTGATTAAGACTTATTATTTAAAGGCCTAAAAAGACTTATTTATAGGTTTAAAAGACTAATTTTTAGGCTTTTGCAGGAAATGTGAAGGGTCAATACACACACACTCCAAGATGGAGCGGAACTTGATAAGATTTATTTTTAGGCCTAAAAAGACTTAATTATAGGTTTTTAGAAAGACTAATTTTTTAGGCAATTTGAAGGAAATGGGAGGGGTCAAAGCGGACATAATCCAAGATGGCAGAACTTGATTAAACTTATTTTTAGGCTAAATAGACTTTATTATAGGTTTTAAAAAAAGAAAAGACTAATTTTTTAGGCATTTGAAGGTATATGGGGAGGGGTTCATAGAGGACATAATCAAAGATGGCGGAAACTTAATTTTGACTTATTTTTATGGAATAATAAAATTTGTAGTTGGTTTTAAAGTATATTGTTGTGGATGTGGATGTTTGGGGTGGGGGAAATGAGGTATGAAGAAAAGAGGAGGTTAGTGTTGTTGTAGTTTTTTTTGGAATTATTTGTAGGTTTTTGAGGGGTTATTTGTAGTTGGGAGTGGAAGGTGATGTTGGGGTGGGGGGGATTTGAGGGTTATTAATAAAAGATGGCAGAAATTGATTTAAGAATTTTTTTTTAGGCCTAAAAAAGACTTATTTATAGGTTTTAAAAGACTAATTTTTTAGCATTTGCAGGAAATGGGAGGGGTCAAAGCGGACTAATCCAAGATGCGAACTTGATTAAGACTTATTTTTGGCCTGAAAACCCTAGGGGATCAAAATGGCGGAATAAAAAGGGTAGAAAATAAAATATTGTTGTATAGTAATTTAAAGATTTTTAAAAAATGTTTTATTCGGTAATTCGGCAATTTTCGGAATACGACAGATTTCACGTATGCGTTCAGCTTTAACCTTAAAATAAAAAAAAAAAACTATTTTTTGAAGATGAGTTGTGAGAGTTTGTTAGTTATTTAAAAATTGAGTGATGTCATTTAAGAGTTTATCAGTAGACCAGATTGGCGTAAGTTTGGCAAGTTCTAATTTTGAAAAACTGACTTTAAGAATTATAAAATTTAAGGAATTGCGGAATTAGGAATTTAAGGAATTGAGGAATATAATTATATTAAGAATTTAAGAATTTAAGAATTTAAGAATTTAAGAATTTAAGAATTTAAGAATTTAAGAATTTAAGAATTTAATAATTTAAGAATTTAAGAATTTAAGAATTTAAGAATTTAAGAATTTAAGAATTTAAGAATTTAAGAATTTAAGAATTTAAGAATTTAAGAATTTAAGAATTTAAGAATTTAAGAATTTAAGAATTTAAGAATTTAAGAATATAAAAATTTAAGAATTTAAGAATTTAAGAATTTAAGAATTTAAGAATTTAAGAATTTAAGAATTTAAGAATTTAAGAATTTAAGAAATTAAGAATTTAAGAATTTAAGAATTTAAGAATTTAAGAATTTAAGAATTTAAGAATTTAAGAATTTAAGAATTTAAGAATTTAAGAATTTAAGAATTTAAGAATTTAAGAATTTAAGAATTTAAGAATTTAAGAATTTAAGAATTTAAGAATTTAAGAATTTAAGAATTTAAGAATTAAGAATTTAAGAATTTAAGAATTTAAGAATTTAAGAATTAAGAATTTAAGAATTTAAGAATTTAAGAATTTAAGAATTTAAGAATTTAAGAATTTAAGAATTTAAGAATTTAAGAATTTAAGAATTTAAGAATTTAAGAATTTAAGAATTTAAGAATTTAAGAATTTAAGAATTTAAGAATTTAAGAATTTAAGAATTTAAGAATTTAAGAATTTAAGAATTTAAGAATTTAAGAATTTAAGAATTTAAGAATTTAAGAGTTTAAGAATTTAAGAATTTAAGAATTTAAGAATTTAAGAATTTAAGAATTTAAGAGTTTAAGAGTTTAAGAATTTAAGAATTTAAGATTTTTTTATTTTTTTTAATTTAAGTTTTCGTATTTTTGGTTTTTTTTGTATTTTTGTATTTTTTTTGTATTTTTGTATTTTTTTATTGTTGTATTTTTGCATTTTTGTATTTTCTTTTTTTTTGTATTTTTGTATTTTTGTATATTTGTATTTTTAAATTTCTGAATTTACAAATTTTTAAATTTTTGAGTTTTTAAATTTTTAAATTTTTAAATTGAATTTTAAATTGAATTTTTGAATTTTTTGAATTTTTGAATTTTTGAATTTTTGAATTTTTGAATCTTTGAATTTTTGAATTTTTGAATTTTTGAATTTTTGAATTTTTGAATTTTTGAATTTTTGAATTTTTGAATTTTTGAATTTTTGAATTTTTGAATTTTTAAATTTTTGAATTTTTGAATTTTTGAATTTTTTGAATTTTTGAATTTTTGAATTTTGGAATTTTTGAATTTTTAAGTTTTTGAATTTTTTAAATTTTTGAATTTCTGAATTTTTGAATTTTTAAATTTCTGAAATTTAGAATTTTTAAATTTTTTGATTTTTGAATTTTTTAAGTTCTGAAATTTAAATTTCTGAATTTTTAAATTTTTTGATTTTTTTAAATTGTTGAATTTCTGAATTTTTGATTGAATTTTTAAAATATTACATTTTTGAACACACACACACACACACACACACACACACACACACACACACACACCACTCATACACACACATTCACAAACAAAAACACGACCACAACCACCTCCACCACCATCACCATCATTTTCACCGCCACCATCGGTTGTCCACTCCCGCATCGTTGTCCTTTTTCGCTTCCACTTTGGAATTCAATCCCCGGCGGATTGATTCCGAGATTTTCTGTCCTCTGTTGTCGCACTCAAAACTTCCTCCAGCACTCAGAAACACAACGCCGTCCACAAAAAAAAAGTTCCTTCCCTCCTCCATCCGCAAATAACAAGGCTCAATTCACGCCTTCCCGTCCTCCTCCACCGTTCCGAGGACCGGAATTTGGGAACCCGGTAAACAGCAGACATTTCGTTCGGCCGCCGTCTCACTCCTGCCGAACCTTCCGGCAGGAAAAACACAAAAACTTACCTGCAAACTGGCCAAAATCCTGCCCCTGTCCGACGAACAGCAACCACCACCGGCAACTTTCAACTTTTTCTGATTTGACATGTCAAATCGTGAACCAAAGTTTTATAGTACAGAAAAGCCTTAAATTTAGTCTTTTTCTAAGTTTTGCACTAAGTTCTAAAAAAAGCCTAAAATTTAGGCCCGAAAAAAGACTAATTTTTAGGCCTTTTTCTGACAATACTGACCGAACTTCAAAAAAGGCTAAAAATAAGTCTTTAAAGACTAATGCCGGTTTTCCGTGTATATAAAAATAATACACTGAAAGAAACCAACATAGCAAAATCAAATTATTTTTCAAGTGAGCTACTCCGAAAATCAAAAAGGTAATTTCACGTGCTTTTGCTATGACTCAGATGTATTTGCATTAGGGTGTAATATGGTTGTATGGAAAAAAATAAAATTGTCCAAATTTAGCGAGCACAGCAATTTTTCAGTCCCTTTTGGGGTCCTAAACAACTCCCCAAAGTTTGGGAACGATTGGTTTAGTCCTCACTTTGCGCAAAGCGATTCTATTTTCCATATAAATTTGTATGAGAAAACCATTTTTTTGGATTTTGATATTTATAAAATCCACGTTTCACGCTGTACTAAAACCGGATTCATATTCGGATGCTCTGGAAGGTGCTCTACAACTTTCCCGAAGAAAGTATGGTGCTAGCTTGTCCCTGAAAGAAGATACAGCGTGTTCAAAACTCGTCTAAAACGTGTTTTTTGCTCGAAAATCACGTTTTAGACGAGTTTTGAACACGCTGTATCTTCTTTCAGGGACAAGCTAGCACCATACTTTCTTCGGGAAAGTTGTAGAGCACCTTCCAGAGCATCCGAATATGAATCCGGTTTTAGTACAGCGTGAAACGTGGATTTTATAAATATCAAAATCCAAAAAAATGGTTTTTCCCATACAAATTTATATGGAAAATAGAATCGCTTTGCGCAATGTGAGGACTAAACCAATCGTTCCCAAACTTTGGGGAGTTGTTTAGGACCCCAAAAGGAACTGAAAAATTGCTGTGCTGGAAAATCGATTTTGATATTACATCCTAATGTTGCATCTCCAACGTTTTAGTGAGCCACTTGAATGTTAACCTGGGTGCTGAATTGCATCTTAAACGTTTTAGTGAGCCACTTGAATGTTAACCTGGGCCTGAATTTTGAACTGTCAAAGTGGAACCAATTTACTGTTCGCCAGGGTTGCGAATGAGCGAGCGCTCACGGAAGGAGTGCTCGCTCCAGCTGGAGCGTGAGTTTTTATCAGGTAGCTCATGCTCGCTCACGCTCACCGGAGCGTTTTGCGCTCACGTGAGCTGGTGAGCAAAAGTAGGTAGTTGTTTTTCCCTGTTGAAGCATCTGCCTGTTTGAAACGATTTTCTAGAACTATCTCTGCACAGGCAGCAAAAACAAACAAGAAAGTGGTCAAACAAACAAAAGTAAGCAATGAAATGGATTTTGTCGGCGAATCGAAATATACGTTGTATCTTTTTTTTTTTCAGAATTAACCTATACAAATAATTCACTCTTGAGTGAGCTAACGAAGAGCTAACTCATTCTTAATGTAAAAATTCATTGACGTGAAGAGATGCACTGAAATGTACAAAAAATTTACTAATTGACAAATTATGTTTATTTTTAGTTTTTAGAATCCGGAGTTTTGATTCAAGGCGGTTTTAAAAACATAAAAAAGCAAAAAATAAAATGTTTTATTGGACCTTTCAAAAAACCCAGCAGTAAGCTTTATAAAAGTTATAATCATCCCTCATATTCGGAACATTTTAGAGAATGTCCATATTCAAAAAATCATTTATTGAATCTGTAATTGAATATTTTCAGAGGTGGTTGGTAATGGAAGTGTTAAATATAATTTTCTTGGGGGAAGAGGAGCCACCCTTTATGTGGTAAAACAAAACAATGACAATTTATATTATTTCATTCAAATGGGTTATTTCAAACACTAGCAATTTGGAGGCTTTTTTGTAAAAAAAAGCCGATTTAATCCCACCTGGGGTGAGATAGAGCCTTTCTTACAAAAGGAAGATAACGGCAGTTGAATTTTTTTCAAAGAAATAGCAAAATAAAGAATGGTCCATTCATTAATCAACTCAAAACTCAACATGATTTTTTCATAAAACTGAAAAGCGCTGGTTTTTGCCTCAGTTGCCATGGCCGGGTGTAAGCTGTGCTCGCACACAAGCATTTTCGATTTTTTTTAAATCAGAACAAATTATTTGTGAGGCAGAGAATTAGCTTACTATTTGCGATGTTCATAATGTTTTCTGCCTATCGCAAAATTGTTCGTATTCTCTGAGTGTTTTTTGCACTTTTGAAAATATTAAGAATTAACGAAAAAGGTGCAGTGGTAATCCTACAGGCATAACCATCATGACGAAGAACTTCGGACACAAAAGTAAATGAATTTTTTATAGTTATTAATATTTGCGTTTCTTGGCCACAAAATCAATCACGAAAGAGTTATTTCTTAAGATCTATTTATTTCTGCTCAAAGATGGTCTCATGTTAATTTGACGTTGGATAACGGGGGAAGGTACACTCCTGCTCCCGGAGTCTCCGGCCACTCCAGGTGGCGGCCACTACTGCCGAAATGTCAAATTTCATGTCCAGTATCAAAATCCCTAAAGTTTGATACCCATATTGCCCCAACTCTTATGGTTCCGCAAATGTCCCCTTATCGGAACATCCCCGGGGCCTGCGGCCACTCCATGTGGCGGCCACTACTGCCAAAATGTCAAATTTCATGTCCAGTATCAAAATCCCTAAAGTTTGATACCCATATTGCCCCAACTCTTATGGTTCCGCAAATGTCCCCCTATCGGAACATCCCCGGGGCCTGCGGCCACTCCAGGTGGCGGCCACTACTGCCAAAATGTCAAATTTCATGTCCAGTATCAAAATCCCTAAAGTTTGATACCCATATTGCCCCAACTCTTATGGTTCCGCAAATGTCCCCTTATCGGAACATCCCCGGGGCCTGCGGCCACTCCAGGTGGCGGCCACTACTGCCAAAATGTCAAATTTCATGTCCAGTATCAAAATCCCTAAAGTTTGATACCCATATTGCCCCAACTCTTATGGTTTCGCAAATGTCCCCCTATCGGAACACCCCCGGGGCCTCCGGCCAATCCAGGTGGTGGCCATTACTACCGAAATGTCAAATTTGTCAAAGAGAGAGCGAAGGGGTGAGAGCAGCTTTCTGCGTAGCTGTGGATCCCGTCACCCCTCGCGTCCTTCCTTGGTTCCGTCCCGCAAAATCTCCATGGCAACACGATGGACGGAATCTGGCCGCTTCCTCAACCGGGCGCCGGGCGAGAGCAGCTTCCTCGAGCTGTGAAATCCATCACCGGTTTGGGGGAGCGGGGTGAAGGCAGCTCGCCGAGCTGTGAAATCCCTCACCCCTCGCGTCCTTCCTTGGTCCCGTCCCGCAAAATCTCCACGGCAACGTCGTCCGATCGTGGATTTCCTCGTGGCTGGTTTCCTCCTCGGTACCGCATCAGCAACAGCAGGAGCTCCTTCCAGGTCGGCGTCCAAAATTGATTTGCCTTGATTTTGGATCGGCACCTCCTTTTATATCAAATCGTTTTGGCGTTTGGCGAAGCAGCAGCACAAAAGGAATAAATCGCCAAATTGTGTCAAGGCCAAACGCAGGCAAGGCTTTGGGGGCGGAGTCAAGAGATAGAGTGTGCGCGTGTGTGTGTTGTGTGCGTGCTTGCTTGCTGTGTGGAAGCAGTTTTATAATTTTAAACTCAGTTTTTAAGTGCTTTAACTAAATTTCATGGCCATTAATTAGGTATAGTAAGAATGCGTGAAATCTCCCCTTTCGTTTGGTGGGTACCACTTTTACGTGTGTTGAACAGGAGCTGAGATATTAATGTTACAAATCTTGCAGTCGCGTTTAATTTTTCGTTACATTTCGCTCCGCGAAATTTTGGATTGCTACCCTGTATAGAGCCCTAAGACGAAGTTCTTCGTCAAAAACAAAATAATTCCGTTTTGCTCCAGAGCGTTAAAGTGGTTACAAAATGACTGGCAGAAAGTGTTTCCACACCCGAGAATTTGCCGTGTTGTAAACGATGTAACGGTAAAGCCGCATAAATGTTCTTGAAAGCTTTGAAACGCCTACTGTAATTCACTAAACTGTCATTTAGGCGTTAGGCAAAATTGTGATCTTTCAATAAGCAAGCCAGAAAACTATGTAGGGGAACAGCATCTAATTCCAGCGTGCCTCTAATGTTGGCAGGTCAGAACTTTGACATTGAATTAATGCTAATTAGAAGCGTTTTCAACTGAAATCGAGTGATAAATAGCTCAATAAGAAGTGAGCAAGCAAGTTTCTATCAAAAGTTATGCAAAATTAGTTGTTTAAATAGTGAAAATCAGCAAATTGGATGGAGTTAGGAGCGAGTGCTTAACCTGCCAAACATACGAGAATTTACCCTAGTATGCATTTAGGCGTTTTTGGGTTTGGGAAGCATACTGCGACTGAGCGCTCGGTGAGACTTCACTACGACAAACGCAAACGTATCGAGTGATCCACCTTGGCTCATACGTGTTTTGGTGCGCTGGTACGATGAACCAAAATACTAACACACCAAAAAAGACTCGTACCGAAGCTAGAAAACAAAACCCGCGATGTGCGTTGTCACTGGCGCATGGGAAGCTTGTACCACTAGGGTGTAATATGGTTGTATGGAAAAAAATAAAGTTGTCCAAATTTAGCGAGCACAGCAATTTTTCAGTTCCTTTTGGGGTCCTAAACAACTCCCCAAAGTTTGGGAACGATTGGTTTAGTCCTCACTTTTCGCAAAGCGATTCAATTTTCCATATAAATTTGTATGGGAAAAACCATTTTTTTGGATTTTTATAATTATAAAATCCACGTTTCACGCTGTACTAAAATCGGATTCATATTCGGATGCTCTGGAATGTGCTCTACAACTTTCCCGAAGAGAGTATGGTGGTAACTTGCTCCTATAAACAGATACAGCGTTTTTAAAACTCGTCTAAAACGTGTTTTTTGCTCGAAAATCACGTTTTAGACGAGTTTTGAGGACGCTGTATCTTCTTTCAGCGACAAGCTAGCACCATACTCTCTTAGGGAAAGTTTTAGAGTACATTCCAGAGCATCCGAATATGAATCCGGTTTTAGTACAGCGTGAAACGTGGATTTTATAAATATAAAAATCCAAAAAAAATGGTTTTTCCCATACAAATTTATATGGAAAATTGAATCGCTTTGCGCAATGTGAGAATTAAACCAATCGTTCTCAAACTTTGGGGAGTTGTTTAGGACCCCAAAAGGAACTGAAAAATTGCTGTGCTGGAAAATTGATTTTCATATTACACCCCACACAGAGAACAGATGTATATCATTGAACAAACAGCATTGAAAAACGTGTGTAAAAATTCAAACCAAAATACGTTGAAAAGAGCTAGGGTGTGCACCAACCGCCTAGATAGCGCCACTTCCAAAATCATGATGGCCTACAGTAGCAGAACGTTGGACCATCTAATCACTGCAATTTTACGCGCCAAAGAAGGTAAACAAAACGAAATCTGACATAACATGTGTAAAGGGACTATTTTAAGTTGACGCTTGAAACCCCATTTTTGAATGAATTTTCTGTTATGTTTTCGTTAATGTTAATGCATTTTTGCATTATTTTTAGTCAACTGAAATTCTACAGAAGTGAATTTTATATTTAAACGAGGTTAACATTTATTTGCTTTCGAAATTATTGAGCCTTTTTCATTGTTAAGTCAAGTATTCTCAGCCGCGACGGTGGCGCCGCCAAGCGTATTCTGCACACTCTAATTTCTTTGATGCAAGATTGTATGCAACGCATTTTTTTTTAGTTTACACGGTTTACACACAAGTTAGAACCAAGATGTACATCTGTTCTCTGTGCTTGTACCATAGAATAGAGAAAGATAGAATTGCCACTCATTTACCGAACGGGGGACAAAACTGTGCTGCCTAACTGATGCCAGCGGCGAAACGGGGAACTACAACACCCTGCGCATAATACTGTCAAGAATGTGGAGAACTGGTTGGCACATATATATTATTTATTAAAAATGTAAAATGATTTTAAAAAACATGGAAAACAAATCAAAACAATTATGAAAATTCAAGATAAGTGCATCCCTTAACTAGGATATTATGTTTTAAATAAGATTAAATGATTTTTATTTCGCATCAGCATCTTTTTTTCTAAATTTCAAGATTATGCCAAATAAGTTGACACCCGTTTTCACTTCTCCAAGACATCTGTTTTGTCATGTTGACATTTCGCTGTCGCTGTCAAACCAAGTGAAGAATCGGAAGAGGAAATGACTATTTTGCCGTTCGGAGTGAAGAAAAGTGGTCGTGGTGTTCCAGCAAAGACTCCGCACTCCAACTTAAACCGCAATTTGCGCCTAATCCTAACGTTCTACCGCCTTCACTAGTCTCGTCTTTTCATCCGGCTTCCAAGCACCATTTCACATTTTTGATTGCCAACTGAACGTCAACAAGCCTTTTTCCATCTGTCACTGTCAAACAAAACGCACCCTCCAGAATGCACAGGGCAGTTCCATCAAAGTGCACAGTGCGCATTTCGACTGAAGTTCCCCGTTTCGAGCAGTGGTGGCGCTGTCGGCAGAGTCGCTTGACGTTTACAAGGGGGAATCGGCAAGTGGCAATTCTACCTATCTCTATTCTATGCTTTGAGACATCATTTTAGCGCAAAATTAGTTATTTTGTCAAAATTGGTCAAAATTTTCCCATAGTTTCAGAGGAATTTGATAAAATACTGTAATACCAAAAGAATACCAAAATGTGGTGTTCGACCATTGACAAATTCTGCAATTTTGCAATATCAAAACAATATCTTAAATTGGTATGATACCACATTTTGCTCTTGCATAATCCTCAAGACAAATTTTAAAGGGTCCAAAATTTGGTATTGATACCAGAGAAATGTATTATTACGCATTTCCCTTGTTATTTACCCATGCTCAGGACCTTCAAATCGAGCCGGCGTAAAACCTAATAGGGGAAGTACATTTGATTGGTGTATTCGGATTAAATAAATAACGCAATTATACCGTATATTAAACCACGAAGAATTTATATATTCTATTGCAATACTACTTAACTAATCGATGCTAATTATACTTTTCGACGCAAAGAAAATCCTCAAAACAGATAGTTTTTCCACAGACAATTTGTATGGAGAGTCTCGTCTGTTTGTCTGTGGTTTTTCAGTAATACGCGTGATCAAATGAGATAAAGAAAACTCAGTTTTGGAAAATATTATAAAATGTTTGCTTATGGCTAAACATAAACAAAATATTTTTTGGAAATCGATCGATTCACATAAAATGCCTTGATAGCATTTTGATCTCGCGTTTTTTATTGTTTTTGACTGATGACTGATTACACTGTACTACAAAAATTGACAAAAATGACTGCACAAGCTCAACTCGAGGGGGAGCACGAAGTTTGGGGCCCCCAGAAAAACATGCACTTAGATTTTTTTCAAAAATAGGTATTTAGACAGTGCCGAATGGTTTTTCTCCAAAGTTTGTATGGTGAATTAGGGCGGTTCGTCGCTGTTGAAAATATTGCATGCTATATGTGGGAGTAGCAAACAGCACTAATTCTCTATACAAACTTTGGAGAAAAACCATTCGGCCCTGTCTTAATGCCTATTTTTGAAAAATTCTAGGTGCACGTGTTTCTGGGGACTCCAAACTTCGTGCTTCCTCTCGAATTGAGCCTGCGCAGTCATTTTTGTCAATTTTTGTAGGTTAGTGTTATGAGTACTCTGTCAAAAACAATAAAAAAACGCACGTGTTTCTGGAGACTCCAAATTTCATGCTTCCCCTCAAGTTGAGCCTGCGCAGAAATTTTATTGGACTGTGTTATATGTAGACGACGCTTTTCTCAGCAGATAGTATTTTTTTCTTCTTCTAAAAATCCCAAAAGTTCTCAATTATATATGTTTTCAATTTACCTGGCAGAGGTAAAACATCTATGTCCTTAAAATCAATGTTTTGCCGAATTGTAAATCGACATAAATGCTGAAGAGATGGTACTACATACAATCTATTGATTGGTTTCGTCAAACGCACTGGAAACGGTGGAGTTAACGATGAGTTTTGTTTTACATAACCAATTATACCAAATTCTGATTTTTTCATTGTATCCTCAATCAGTTCTATTAGTGATCCACATTTCGTAGGAGTTTTGAGTCCAGAAAGTGACCTATAAAAGAGCAACAATATATCAAAAGATAATTATTTCTACTATTCGACCAATTTACCAAAAATTATTAGTATAATCAATTCTGCAATGTAATGTGATTCCCGAGCTTCTGAAGCTTACAGTGAAAAGTTCCTCTGTCTGAGAATCACGAACCAGGAAGCTTCCATTTTCCTTCCTTGCCAATTTTTTTTGAGCTGAATTTCGGTTTAGTTTACCCCAGTACCAGCCATAACGAGAGAGTTCACCTCTCATTTTCTTAATCGTCGAATCCATATTTGTATTATTTTCCCTTAGAGCTCTATGATCTGTCTCAACAATTGCATTCGTACTTTGTGTGGCTGAATTTCCTGGGCAGATTGATACTTTTCTGCAGGGTTCTGTATTCAAACTAATGTTTTGGAAGAACTGTATTGAGTTCGGTGTGCTCAGATTTTGTCTCTCACTTACTAATCGCACAGTGTTGATTGGAGGTGATCTCCCTGCTAGACGATCATCATCTTCAATGGTATTGCCTGATAATTTTGCTACCAATTCGTTTTCATATGCGTTCACTTTGACGGAAGTTAGCTGATGGAATCTTTCTCGCATGGAGAAAATTTTTCTGCATCTGTTCGAATCGATCGACAGTTTAGAACTACTCTTTTTTTGTGTGTCTGCTTTTGGTGTTCGCTTTTTAACCACAAACCACTTGTATCGTCGATCATTTCCATTTTGATTTATTTCATCCATTTGTTTTTGTCACAGTAATTCAATTCATCAGTAGGATGCTTAATTCAGCCTAAAAAGACACATACCAACACGTTAAAAGAATAGAGCACCCGCCGTCGAGCAGTTTTTGACAGTTCGTTCCATAAGAAATGCATTGTCGAAAAACAGCTCGACGGCGGGTGCTCCATTGAAATCAACATAGAAAACATTCAGTGTGCATATTAGCACTCAAAAAAATATTCAAGTTGAAGTTACGTGAAATGCTATGTGGTATTTTTCCACCAAAGTTTTCACGTAAGTTCTACGATGCGGCCCTAGTAGAAATGAAATTTGCCTAGCTAGATCATCTCACGTCGTTTCTACGTGCTTCACACGTAAAAGCTAAATGATTTTTTTTATGAATCTTACATTTTTTTTTTTTTGGTTTTGGGTTGAGCGTTGCCTCGACGATGAACTTGACCGTAGTTTTCCCTCTGAGAATCTGCGAGTAGTCGAGTCCGTTGAAGCAACCCAGTTAACTCAATCCGAATTCTGAAACGGAATCTAATTAGAATCTTACACAAATTCCGTTTCAAACGCAACAACCGGTTCCGTGTCCGAACCGGTTGTTGCGTTTGAAACGGAATTTGTGTAAGATTCTAATTAGATTCCGTTTCAGAATTCGGATTGATTAGACTGGGAAAGACTCCTGAACAGTTCTCTCAGATTTCGGTCATTCGATTTTTTTTGTATTTTTTTAATCCGACTGAAACTTTTTTTGTGCCTTCGGTATGCCCAAAGAAGCCATTTCGCATCATCAGTTTGTCATTATAAAGATGAATGAGGTAAATTTAAAGTGGGAGGATCAACTGAAATATCTTGGACTTGCTTTTGACAAAAACCTTACATACAAGGATCACATTGAAAGTATACAGGTTAAATGTAACAAATATATTAAATGTTTGTATCCTCTTATAAACAGGAATTCTAGACTTTGTCTCAAGAATAAACTGTTAATTTATAAACAAATTTTCAGACCTGCCATGCTTTATGCTGTGCCGATCTGGACAAGCTGTTGCTTAACCAGGAAGAAAAAACTTCAGAGGATTCAGAACAAAATTCTGAAAATGATTCTGAAATTTCCTCCCTGGTTCAGCACCAGTGAACTTCATCAATTAGCCGAAGTTGACACTTTGGATGTTATGTCCAATAAGATAATTGATGCATTTCGACAAAAATCATTGCAGTCTTCAGCTGCATTGATCCGCTCTTTATATAGTTTATAAGTTAGTTTTAAGGTATCCCTTTTCCCTTTTGTACATGTAGGACCTCCTACATTTGAAATCACTGAATAGCGAAAGCTACAATATTTCATGAATAAATGAAAGCGGCTAGTATTTAAAATTGAGGTGAAAAGTCATCGATTGTGTTTGGACACTCAATAATATTTTAACTGAATGAATGTACATGGAAGAAAAAATCTGAATAAATATAAATAAAAAAAAATTATCAGTTTGTCCATATAACTTTCCATACAAATTTGGCAGCTGCCCATACAAAAATGATATGTGAAAATTCAAAAATCTGTATCTTTTGAAGATATTTTTTCATCGATTTGGTGTCTTCGGCAAAGTTGTAGGTATGGGTACGGACTACACTGGAAAAAAAGATACACGGTAAAAAAGATTTTTATTTAACTTTTTGGCACTAAAACTTGATTTACAGAAAATCACTATTTTTTTTTTTATATGTTTTGAAGGACATTAAATGCCAACTTTTCAGAAATTTCCAGGTTGTGCAAAAAATCTTTGAGCGAGTTATAATTTTTTGAATCAATACTGATTTAAAAAAAAAATCGAAATATCGGTCGCAACAAATTTTAAACTTCATTTTTCAATGTAAATTCAAATTTGCAATCAAAAAGTACTTTAGTGAAATTTTGATAAAGTACACCGTTTTCATGTTAAATCCATTTTAAGGTGACTTTTTAAAAAAATAGTCGCAGTTTTTCATTGTTTAAAATTAGTGCACATGTTTGCCCACCTTTGAAAAAAATATTTTTGAAAAGCTGAGAAAATTCTTTATATTTTGCTTTTTTGAACTTTGTTGATACGACCCTTAGTTGCTGAGATATTGCCATGCAAAGGTTTAAAAACAGGAAAATTGATGTTTACCAAGTCTCACCCAAACAACCCACCATTTTCTAACGTCGATATCTCAGCAACTAATGGTCGATCTTTTCGAAAAAAAAATATTTTCAAAGTTTTTAAACCATGACTAACAGCTTTTCAAAAATATTTTTTTCATAAGTGGGCAAACATGTGCACTAATTTTAAAAATTGAAAAACTGCGACTATTTTTAAAAAAGTCAACTAAAAATGGATTCAACATGAAAACGGTGCACTTTATCAAAATTTCACTAGAGTACTTTTTGATTGCAAATTTGATTTAACATCGAAAAATGAAATTGAAAAATTTTTGCGACCAATATTTCAATTTTTTGAAAAATCAGTATTGATTCAATAAATTATAACTCGGTCAAAGATTTTTTGCACAATCTGTAAATTTCTGAAAAGTTGGCATTTGATGTCCTCTAAAACATATAAAAAAAATAAAAATAGTGTTTTTTTGCAAATCAAGTTTTAAGCGGTATACGCACTTCGGAAGGAACCGGTCAAGAAAAAAATCAAATGGACAGCAGCGGCAGCGCAAGCAAGTCAGAGAGGGTGAAGAAAAGCCCTAAGAAATCGCTCCCTCTCCTTTGTTCTGCTGTTCGTAAAGCTGTTTCTTGACCCCTTTCCTTTCGATCAGCGTACTAGCCTTTAGTGGCAAAAAGTTAAATAAAAAATCACCAATTTTTACCGTGTATCATTTTTTTCTCAGAAGACACCAAATCGCCCAAAAAAATCCTTCAAAAGATACAGATTTTTGAATTTTCATACATCATTTTTGTATGGACAGCTGCCAAATTTGTATGGAAAGTTATATGGACAAACTAATGATGCAAAATGGCTTCTTTAGGCATACCGAAGGCACCAAAAAAGTTTCAGCCGGATTAAAAAATACAAAAAATAAAATTGAAGAAAAAAGACCGATTTCGTAGAGGGGTGTATCCCATTTGGCATAATGCCATTTGGCATAATGCCGTTTGGCATAACGCCGTTTGGCATAATGCCGTTTGGCATAATGGACGTTTGGCATAACGGTCATTTGGCATAATGGTCATTTGGCATAATGGTCATTTGGCATAATGATGTTAAAATTTCAAAATAAAGTCTAATATTCGAATTGCTTTAAGAAGACCACATTAGGTTGTGGCAACTGCCGGCGAAAGCTGATTTTTTCATTCCTTAAGATTTTTTTTTCTTGATTTAAAAACTGCTGGCTATGGGTGCCCACAACTTGAAACAATTGTTCAAAACGTTGCTCGTTGGGCTATTTTAAGCCATTGAGCCCTAGATTGAGCCAAATATTTTCGACATTTATGGAGCCAAGAATTGAAATGACTTTTCTTCGGACTGGTCACTCTGGGTTACTCTGTGGTTAATATTTCCTTTAAAGAAAGGGACTTGCCATAACTGCACAGAAAAAAGTTGAATTTTGGAAGGTTGAAAATTTGGATGGTTGAATATTTCCTCTTTTTTGAGTAATATTACATCATCAGAAACTGATGAATATTCACCAATTTCTTATGTAAAATTAATCTATTTTTTACACAAGATCTGTCACCATTTTCTGATGAATATTTCCATCATTTATTTTCTGTGTGCTAAAAAAAGTTGAATTTTCTTTCTAAAACTGAATTTTCTTTACTAAACAGAGGAGAATGCGCTTCAGCTGTGGTCGCAACTCAAGCGAGTTTTCCCTTCTTTTTAAAAAATATTCACCCATATCAGCAGTCAAGAGAGTTTTCCCTTCTTTAAAGAAGGGAAAATTCAACTCATGTTAGGGTCATTCCATCTGAAGCGGAACAGCATTTGAAAATTACCCTCTCCGATCCTGCTCAAATTTGACAGAGCTGTTGATACTATCAAAACATGCAAGAATCCCGAATTTCATCCAAATCGGACCACCCCCTCCATTTTTGTACCCTCCCAAAAAATCGACTTTTTGACGATTTTTGAGTAAAACCCCTATCTTCAAACGGCGATAACTCAGGAACCACAAATCTTAGAGGGTCGGTCTTAGACTCAATTTTGAAGGAAATTGGACGTAGAATCCATTTCCGTGATCAAAATGTTGATTAATTTATTTTTTCTACCTGTATTGCGCAATTGAAAACTTTAAACGGCCGTATCTCAAAACACCCCACCTTATTTTTTTTATTTGACCTCACCATCGTGTTCCCCGGCCAATTTTACATAAGAATCACTTATCGACAGAAATGAATATGTTTCGTTCCAGAGATATCGAATTTTAAAGTTTTGTGTTTTCGAGATTACCTACATCAGCTTCATTCGCCGCATCTGCTAGAAGCACACAGGCGGGCTGATCAATAACTGCTACCTGGTCATTTATTGAAATAATATTTCATCATAAATAATCTTTATCAAATTGGGCAAAAATTAACTGTATAACACTGTAAGAAACTGGAGTTTAATCGCGAATGATTATCTGCTCAAAAAAATGAATTATGTGAATTTCTGTGCTAATCCACAGGACAGAGCAATAACGACACACAGTAAAGGGCAGAATTGGATTCCGACGAAGCGAGCAGGAAAATGCAATTAATCTTGTTAGTAACACGATACATTATTGAGTAAAACATATGAATCAAAATGAATAAAATTTGTTGATACGTTGTACTCTAGTGAAGGACGATCACAAGGAGTAGGAAAAGGATTTCTGGAAAGTATAAAACTGAAAAATGTAAGAAAATCACAAAGTTTGATCTGCTGCAAAGCGGCTAATTCCCCAAATTTAGTTGCGATGATTTCGACACCGTCCGAACAACAGTTTTTTTTTCTTCTTTCATTCTTGGATTCTTGGAACACAATACGGCTGCTGTCCTCACGTATAAGGATTTTTTTTTAATTAAATGTACCTTGACCAAAATCATCTTTTAATCAAATGGAGCTGGCTCACAATATAAAAATTGATTTAATATGATCAATCTTTTAAACCATAAATCAGATTTGCCAAATTATGGTAAAGTGTTAATAGTAAACTTCAATAATAATAATTATAATAATAATAATAATAATAATAATAATAATAATAATAATAATAATAATAATAATAATAATAATAATAATAATAATAATAATAATAATAATAATAATAATAATAATAATAATATAATAATAATAATAATAATAATAATAATAATAATAATAATAATAATAATAATAATAATAATAATAATAATAATAATAATAATAATAATAAAGCAGGTTTTGGGGTTTTTGCTGAATGGCACTATTTTTCTACCGCCCATGATAAAGGCCCTAGTCATGGCCTCGGAGGTACTCTAAAACGGTTAGCAACACGTAAAAAACGGTGCATTCAAAATAACCCAATAAATATTCCTTTCACAAAAATGGATTGATCAAGGTAGGGGAACAGCATCTAATTCCAGCGTTCTTCTAATGTTGCTATATCAGCGCTTTGGCGTTCAATTACAGCTGATTAAAAGCGTTTTCAACTGAAATCGAGTGATAAACAGCTCAATAAGAAGTGAACAAGCAAATTTCTATCAAAAGTTTTGCAAAATTTGTTGTTTGAATAGTGAAAATGAACAAATTGGACGAAACTAGGAGCGAGGACTTAATATGCCAAACATACGAGAATTTCGACTATTAGCCATTTGAATAAATATTTGCGTAAAATTATAAAAATATAAATTAAATTAATCATCTCCCAGAACACCAGGTAGCCTGTGTGCTTCTAGCAGATGCGGCGAATGAAGCTGATGTAGGTAATCTCGAAAACACAAAACTTTAAAATTCGATATCTCTGGAACGAAACATATTCATTTCTGTCGATAAGTGATTCTTATGTAAAATTGGCCGGGGAACACGATGGTGAGGTCAAATAAAAAAAATAAGTTGGGGTGTTTTGAGATACGGCCGTTTAAAGTTTTCAATTGCGCAATACAGGTAGAAAAAATAAATTAATCAACATTTTGATCACGGAAATGGATTCTACGTCCAATTTCCTTCAAAATTGAGTCTAAGACCGACCCTCTAAGATTTGTGGTTTCTGAGTTATCGCCGTTTGAAGATAGGGGTTTTACTCAAAAATCGTCAAAAAGTCGATTTTTTGGGAGGGTACAAAAATGGAGGGGGTGGTCCGATTTGGATGAAATTCGGGATTCTTGCATGTTTTGATAGTATCAACAGCTCTGTCAAATTTGAGCAGGATCGGAGAGGGTAATTTTCAAATTTGCACTTTTTCGTGCACAGTTGAGATGGAATGACCCGTTAGTAGTTATCTCAAATCAAAGAAAGTTTTCACTTCTTTAAAGAAAGATAAATTCAACGTGTGTCAGCAGTTAACACAAGTCAAGAAAATTTTCCTTACACAAAGGGAGAGAAAATTCAAACATATAGGGATAATTCAACTCGTGTTAGTAGTTATCACAAGTAAAGAGAATTTTCCATTATTTAAAGAAGAAAAAAAACTCACTGACTTGTGATGACT
Source organism: Culex pipiens pallens (assembly GCF_016801865.2). Taxonomy (NCBI): domain Eukaryota; kingdom Metazoa; phylum Arthropoda; class Insecta; order Diptera; family Culicidae; genus Culex; species Culex pipiens. Next base: position 481,075 of record NW_026292820.1, read on the forward strand.
ACTGGCACAAGTTGAATTTTTCCTTCTTTAAATTGGGTACTAAAGCCCTATGTCAATTTTTATGTACAACGGTAAAAAACACGATTAAAAACCATTTTTGATCACTTTTTTTTCATTTTAATGCAATTTTTTTTTGACAAGACAACACTTTTTCGATGGATCAACTATGGTCTCCTTTGGAACAAGCTGTCAAGTAGGAGCTTTTCTGTCAAGAAGGACCGCGAGGTTAATTTTTCAAAATTAATTTAAAAATCCATTTTAAACTCTTTGTGGTCGTACAAAGGGTCATTGTACTCAGAAAAATTAGTTTTATCGTTGTGAACAATAATATCACAAATTTAAGCTTAATTTTAGGACCCAATTATGGAAAATTCTTTTTACTTGTGATAACTACTAACACGAGTTGAATTATCCCTATATGTTTGAATTTTCTCTCCAATCAAGAAGGGAAAATTCTCTGAACTTGTGATAGCTGCTGACACAAGTTGAATTTACCTTTCTTTAAAGAAGTGAAAACTTTCTTTGACTTGAGATAACTACTAACATGAGTTGAATTTTCCCTTCTTTAAAGAAGGGAAAACTCTTTGACTGCTGATATAGGTAATTTTTTTTAAAGAAAGGGAAAACTCGCTTGAGTTGTGACCACAAAGAAAAAAAAAGTTGAATTTTGGAATGTTGAAAATTTGGTAGGTTGAATATTACCTCTTCTTTTGAGTAATATTACATAAAAAATGTGTAAAAATGTGAACCTGATGAATATTCATCAAAAACTGATGAAAATTCATCATTTTCTGGGGTAAAATTAATCATTTTTTTGGACACAAAATCTGTCACCATTTCCTGATGAATATTACCATAATTTTTTTTTCTGTGCACCGCTGAAGCGCATTATCCCCTTTTTAATGAAGAAAATTCAACTTTAGAAGGAAAATTCAACCTTTATCAGCAGTTGTTACAAGGCTAGAAAGTGTCCCTTTCTTTAAAGGAAATATAAACCTTGAGTCAGCAGTTGAGTTGAGTTTAGAAAAAATGACCCGCAGCTTTTTTGGGTTAGATCCAAAGCTGAAGACGGTGAATTAATATGAAATCTCACTTTTGTGTATATTTGAATGGAAGTAGCGCCACTTGCTGATAAAATATTCAATTAATATTCACCCAGTAATATGAACAAGTATATGTTGGTATGATCCCCTGGATGCACTAAGCTCGAATCACAATTATGAGCTTGATTGATTGTGACAGAACCTGGCGCTTTGACTTTGAAATTTAAATGGGATATAAACCCGTATAATCAGTGCGTTTTGGTTTTGATTTTTGAATTTTTCATCAACCTCACAAGCTCATAGTCCATGTTCCAGGGCACAACCCAGGAACAACCAGGGAACCGAAGAGTGCGAAAAGATTCGTCAAATATTAAGAATGTTACAGAATTTATAACACCACCGCTGAAAACTTCAACTTTTTCTTTAAGCTCTTCTGGCAGCACTTGCTGCTACTGCAGAAAAGATTGAGGCATGTAAACACTCACTGAGAATTTAGCTTGAGCCTCGACTCGATTCAGGTTCGATCTCGAACCAGATCGACTCGAGGCTCGAGCCAAAATTCTCAGTGGGCAAGCAAGCTGTCAGAAGAGCTTGAAGAAAAAGTTTTAAATTTCCAGCGGAGGAGTTCTAAATTCTGTAACATTCAAAAAAGTGCATCGTTTTCTAAATGTCACGCTTTAAAATGTACTAAAAACTGCTGTCCTCATTCAAACTGTAGTGCCGATTGATCCCAGTCTATGGAATTGAAATAATTTTGAAAATTTAATATCATTATGCCAAATGACCATTATGCCAAATGGCCATTATGCCAAATGACCGTTATGCCAAACGTCCATTATGCCAAACGGCATTATGCCAAACGGCGTTATGCCAAACGGCATTATGCCAAATGGCATTATGCCAAATGGGATACACCCTCGTAGAGAATTACTCTCCTGGTAGCAGCACTACATAGTGATTAATACCTTCATACCTGGTCAGATTTCACGATTGCTAGAAATGGTCTTCGGGGATCTCGTTAGATAGGTTCTCCTCCTTTGCCGGGAATATCGGTTCCACCGGTTGTGTCGGATTCATCCGGGGAAATATTTTCGCAGAAGGGTGATAGGTTTGGCGACGTGAAGCGTGCTGTGGATATCCGGATTTTACTATCGGGACTCCGGTCGTGGCAAGCTGATGATTGATTTTCATATCCAGATTTCAACTTCTCTTGGCGGTTCCTTGGCGGAAATAATTAGACCCGTATTTTTTTGTTTGGCCATTAGGGTGGCCTACGCCGTGTTAGGGTGGGCCAAAAAATGGCAATTTTCGTCGATTTTCACAAAAACCACTTTTTTCAAAAAACCATATCTCCCCGCCATTTTATCCGATATTTGCTGTCCTAGGCGCAAAAGAAAGGTGATTAGTTTGGCTATTTGAGAAAAATAGTAAGAAGTTTCTAAAACCTAGCTCAACATTTGAAAAGGTCGTATGAAAACTTAAAACGCTGTTTTGAAGGTCTCGCGACCAAAGAGCCTATGTCTGCAAATATTTGTATCAGATTCCTCGGAAAATTTTACACAACATATCAAAAAAAGGTGAAGTTATGTTTTCAATATTCTGATATACGATTTTTTGAAAATAAAATCCGTATTTTTCGACGCGCCGCGCGCAAAAACGGAAAAAAGTGTTTTTTGTAAAAATCGACGAAAATTGCCATTTTTTGGCCCACCCTAACACGGCGTAGGTCACCCTAATGGCCAAACAAAAAATACGGGTCTAATTATTTCCGCCAAGGAACCCCTAGAAATATTTTGCGCCCGATCGGAGATCTTTTTTCTCGAATCATGCTGTTTTCGTGGGGAATTGCTATATAGTCTTGCGCAATTATTTTCATCACAGTATTTTTTCATCACAGTGATTTTTCTTCACAATGATGACGAGGAAATCCGTTGCTATGGCAGGCTGTTTATTTATTTATTTTTGGAAGTTCAGAAACTAATGGCTCGTCCAGCCCAAAGAAAGTGGAACTTTTCTTTTTGCCGGACGAGTGGTGGACAACCAGCGGGCGTTGCAGGCTTCACAACTTGTTGCATCGGAATCCCCAACATCTGCTCATCCGGTGCTGCTAAGAGGGGTCCCTTCGGTTTTTGCAATCTGAGATGGACGGATGCTTGGAGCTTGTCCGATCTACCAATGCCATTTAGGGCATGTAATATTTTGTAATACACTCAAACCCCGATGGTTTGACACCAACTGTTGTCAAACGAACGGGGTCACGTTTTAGTTTGACACCCCTTTTACACGGAGTTCACACACACTACCAAACGTTTGTGTCGATAGTGTGCGTGAGCGCCGTGTAAAAAGTGACAGTTCGTCACTTTTTGGTTTGATTTTAACCAACCAACGGAGTACAAACTAAAAAAGTGTCAAACGAAAAAGTGACCAACCATCGGGGGTTGAGTGTAAAGTATTTAGAAAAAAAAACCGTTTTTACTGAAAAAAGGCCTCTTTCGTCTACAACGTACTGGTTTATAGAGGTTTTTAGCCAGAACTCTGTTAAATTCACAGCTCGTGGTCGTGAGAATAATGGTATCGTTATCGGACTCAGTGAACACAGCTCGTGATGGCTGAAAGAATTATGCTCTCAAGCTAATTAAGATAAAATAACCCGTCTAAAAAAACCCCAAAAGTGTCAACTACGGGAATCGATCCAGGAACCTTTAACAGATAGTTTACCAAAACTGGTTTCCGGGTTATCACGTGATAGCTTCACTTTAGAATAATATTTAAGTGACTTACCCAGGGTTGCCAGGTTGCCAGATAAATCTGGGAATGCCAGATTTTTCAAGTGTCTGCCAGAATAAAGATTCGCCCTTCTCTGTGCCAGATATTGACAGATTTTGCCAGATTTTTCACTTTATGTCATTTGTGTACAACTTTTTGATTAAAATGAACGAATTTTATTGCAAATAAAATAAAATCGATTGTGTTTTCCTTAAAGATATTGCAACTTATCATTTTTGTGGCCATACAACCAGTAAAACCACACTGAGGAAAAAGAATGTAAGATTTTCATAAGACTACATCTTATGTGCTGCCTGATTTGAGTATCCACTAGGCTCTCGCGATTTTCATAGACAATCTTATGACCGTCACTATAAATTCATATGGTTATAACTAAACTTTACTTATGTATTTTGTCCACTGTTGATAGCCTATGGACTTCATAAGAAATTCTTATGGAATTCATCTGTAATTTTTCAATGGTTTTCGCGTATGATGCTAGTGTGAAAATTTTTGACATTTCAAGATGGCGAAAGGACGGATCGAGCAGACAATTTTAAACGCTCGCTGCTCCAAATCGCCCCGTAGTTCGTTCCGGTAACTACTTCACAAAGCTGCCGCCGCACTATGGGGTTTCAGGCGGCCATAAATCGAAAATCCGACATACTCTAATTATTTTTTTGGTATTTTTTTTTCGAAAATAAACATTCTAACTAAGAAAAATCCGGAGATTGAAAGTTGTAGGTTAAAAATTCACTGAATTGCAGACCTTCAAAGGCGAAAATGGTAAGAAAAAACATGTTTTTTGACAAAAAAATGATTATTTTTCATAGTTGTACTGTGTAGCTGTTTATGTATTTTTTCCTGCATCATTATATATATTCAGAAAGGTAATTGATTCAACTTTTCAATAACATTTTACAAAACACACTTTTACAGGCTAAAAAAATAATAAAAATCAAAAAAGATGGATTTTTATTCAAAATTTAGTTTTTTTCAACTTTGTTAATGGAGTACTTTTTTTGTGTGCATTTGTGAGATCTGAAAATTTTGCAGCTTAAAATTTGAACCATGTCCTAACTTGTCTCCAAATTTCAAAGTGCACTTATGTGCACTTTTTGAGTTATGCCATTTTGAACATTTTGATTCATGCAAGAAAATTAATGATTTCGCGTATACGCTTGGTTAAAATCACATTATTTACCTGCGGAGGCAGAAATGACGTACCATACATACATACATAGCGTTTTGAAATTGATTTGATATTCATGACTTTGTTGGTACCCTAAGTACGTTTAATAAAATTAGAAATTCCTATTCTAAGTATTTTACAGAAACGATTCGTCGAATATTCATATCAGTTCGTTGTTGTGTTCTTTTGAAAGTATGGATAATAATACCGTAGTGTCCTTGTACGATATAACGAAGCACTATTCTGAAAACGTGAGAACTGCTTTCGAGTATATTTGTAAGAATTACAACATTGCAGAACCATCACATGATCAACTCAGGGAAAAACCACAGAGGAAAAACTACGCATGTTGTTCTGTAGCTTCAAAACGAGGTATACAAAATCCCATAGAAGAAGTTCATATTTTAAGTAATCTAACGACAATCGGTTACATAGTGATATTGATTTAGAAGAATTTATCGTGGAAAACGTGAATTTTGCAAGTGGATCAACAAAAAACGTGGACGAGAATCCATACAATGTTCCATAAAATAAACCGTCTAAAATTCTAAAACACCGCAAAAATCAAATTTTAATTGGAGGGGGAGGGGGGGGGGAGGGTCTTCAAAGAGAGGTGGATTTTAACTCAAGAAGAAGGGGAGGGAGATTGAACGGAAATCAGAAACTTTAACATAGCATAAACCGCCATTCCGGGCATCAAATAGACAGAGCAAGAATATTAAAATTCACCACTTTAATGCATGTGGCCTCAAATATATGAAAAAATCGAAAATTAAACTTTTTTTTTTGGAAAAATATCAAAATTCATTTGTTTTCATTATAATAAGTACAAACAACACAAAAAAGTCACAAAAAAAGCAAAAAAAAATTTTTGGCCGCTCGCTTATATGGAAATACCCCATAGTGCGCCGCCGCTATGAGTTTTACCGCGACCTCCAAGACACAGGTAAGTTCTGTGGCGGGTGTTTCGTGGGTTTTGGTTCGAAGTTAAATATTTTGTTTTGGTATTTTAGGTAATATCAATGGCCGTTGGTTCCGCCGGCGGCCCTCCCCAGCATCCTCCAGAAGGATCCGGAGAACAGCATCGGTGAGGACAGTTCCGAGCAGCGGTCGAAGGTTTAAGTTTGATTGACGCGGTCATGCCGAAGGTGGTGGCCATCCGGCACAACATGCCGAATCACCAGCAAAAGACGATTAAACCGGAGGTTGCGGAAACTAACGGGACGACGAGCAGCGGAAGGAAATGAAGTTTTGGTTATATTACGATAATTTAAAAATATATACGCTGAAAATTTAAATATTTTTTTGTTTTCATTCAATTAATAAAAATAAGAAAAAAGCGTATAAAAAACAATGTTTATTAATATAATCTCCATGAGCATTGCCATATATTCTGTACACAATTCCATCTATGAATGTCATAAGATAACTCAATGGAAATCTTAATTGACGGCTTTGTCAAATTTCCCCTCCCAGCCATAAGAAAATCTTATGACATCCGAATAAAATCCTGATGTCGAAAGGTCATAAGACGTTCTTATGGATTTTGCCAGTACTTTTTTCTGAGTTAATTCTACAAACTTTTGGATTGATTTATACCCTCCCTCTCCTTCACCATTCTGAATTGTTAGATTTCCGTCTGCCAGATTTTGCCAGATTTTTATTCGATACTTTGCCAGATTTTTCAAATTTTGACCTGGTAACCCTGGACTTACCAATAGAAGTATTGCATTGTCTATCAAACTTAGTTCCTGTCAATGGCACAAATGTTTCTGAAATATTTAATTGGATCCATTGAAGAAACTCTGGAATAAAAAGAAAAAAAAACAAAGTATCAATTCAAAAAGTATAAAACACATTAAAAAAGCTAACTTAATCCACCTATGTGGTTGGTGCCTTCCTCACTTTTTACCAACATTTGGTCAATAAAAAAATTACACAAATGTCACTTAAGAGGTCAAACCTTGAACTGAGCGTTGCCAGATCTTCAATGTTTTGGACTCATGAGAAAAACTCATTACCTAACCAACGATGAGTCGGATGATGGATCCGGAAATAGCATAGGCATTAAAAAAAAGTACATAAATATCACTTAAGTGGTCATATTTCGAGATAGGGTTGCCATTTAACCCTATCTGATGTCATTTAACGCAGATCTTCAATGTTTTGGACTCATTAGAAAGGTCTTTCGATTACCTAACCAATGATGGGTCGGATGATGGGACTCATTGGAAAGGTCTTTCGTTTACCTAACCAACGATGGGTCGGATGCTGGTTCCGGACATAGTTTACATACATTTAAGTGAGATCCGGCTTCATAAATGTACACGCTCCAAGGCCGCCATTTTGAATTTTCTCGACCCCGCGGTAGGTCATACTATGTCGAAAATTGTCTCCCAAATCCGAATCCGGGCCCAGATTGCCCGAAAAACGCACCTAAAACCGACTTTCAGGCCAAAAACGGAGAAAAAATTCGAAATGTCAAATTTCCGTCCAAAATCAAAACTGCGGACAAGCAAGCGGATCCCGTCGGCAAGAATCGAGACAGTTGCTTGGCACGGGGTCGGGTCAATCGGCAGAAAATCGATCGGCAGAATGCCTAATGGCAGAAATTTCAATCGACAGAAAAATAAATGGCCGAATGTTAAATGGCAGAAAAGGTAAATGGCAGAATATAATATGGCAGAAAAGGTCAATCGGCAGAAAGGGTCAATGAGCAGAAAATTAAGAAGCCGAATAATCAAAAGGCAGAAAAATTAAAAAGCAGAAAAGTTAAATGGCAGAATGTTAATAAGCAGAAAAAATAATTAGCAGAAAATTAATTAGCAGAAAATTAAATGGGGACCATCCATAAACCACGTGGACACTTTTTTGGGAATCTCAACCCCCCCCCCCCCCTCGTGGACAATTGTCCATACAAAAAAACACTTTTTTGTATGGATCGTGGACAATCGCCATACCCCCCCCCCCCCCACGTGGTTTATGGATGGTCCCATGGCAGAAAGTTGATCAGCAGAAAAAATAAATAGCAGAAAATTAAATGGCAGAAAATTAAACGGCAGAATAGTTAGTTGGCAGAATAGTCAAATGGCAGAACAGTCAAATAGCAGAATAGTCAAATGGCAGAATAATTAATTAGCAGAAGAGTTGAATGGCAGAATAGTTAAATGGCAGAATGTCAAATGGCAGAATAATTAATTAACAGGAGAGTTGAATAGCAGAATAGTCAAATGGCAGAATAATTAATTAGCAGAAGAGTTGCAGAAGAGTTGAATGGGGGGGGGGGGGACTATAAAAAAATCTCAGAAAATAACAAATAATTGTGCCTGCATTTCTTATAAGAGTTAAAACGTTTATAATTATAGTACTTAGAATTCTCACTTATATATTACATTTTTTTCCACGGACTTGATTTATTGCGGGTATCAGGATTAATTATCATTCCGCTGCGATTGTATCCCGCCGTTGCGGAAATCGCAGAGGTCCCTTAGTAGGCTCAATTGTTGACATGCTCGATCAACATGCTTGATTTCATATCTGAATAAGTCACGTGGCTGTAAAAAATCTGAAATAAGCAAAGCATGCTCGGGATGCCATTCTTGGTTTTGGTACCTTGAAGTGACACGTGGTGGTTAAATGCGTTGCGCTGATCAAAGTGCGCTTTATCCCAAGTAACCATCCAGCACTAAAACAAAAACTTAATCAGCAATACTTTAGCACTCTAGTGCATGTTAGTCATGCACCGGCACGTGTTAATGCAGATCAGCACTAAGATTGTAGCACTCAGTATTGCTGACTAAGTGCTGCTTAAGTGCCGGTGCTGGCAACTGTGTTCATCATTTTTCTCAAAACTGGCAACAAGGTCTTGCCCACGTAGGAAGAGGGAGTGAGATAGCATGTCTTCATGCAGAACTATCATCATTTGCTCACTTCATTTATTTGGGTTTGCTGGCTTTAAAAAATAATGTAAGTACTAAATTCATATATAAAATCTTACAATTTTACTAAAATGCTATGTATTTTCAGAAAACTTCTTGCTGGTTACTCAACTTACTTCCTGGCTTGGATCTGGATATGAAAAAGATCGTACAGTATATTCAGCGATGGAAATTAGCATATTTTTCCGGGAGACCTGACGACGTCAATGTTGAAATCCGTTTTCAAAAGAACCAGCCGGTGCAGTTGACATGCAGGCTAGGACGTGCCAAGAAAGCCATCATTGGAAAACAAAATCAACTTCAAGGAACCTCTGATATAAATGTGTGTTGACGGCTATAATTTCCGGAAACTTCCCGTAATTTTCCCCATGGGTTTGTTTTAAGTGTTTGTAATTTCTTGCGTGTTTTTCTTTTGTGTAAAATAAAAATATGATTTTTTTTATGAACTTCGTTGTTTAATCTATCCAATCTTCAATCAATCATAATTGCATTCACAAAAAAGCATGACGATCGTTCATGTTGGTGTTAAAATTCAAGTCGATAAGATGCTCCAAAATCACATCAGTGATCCACTTCCAATTTAGGCGAGAGGATACCGGCTCAAGATCTACACCCGGCGATGGCAGCTTGCAACTAATGGTATCAAATCCCGAACAACTAATTTTCAACAAAAAAAATCCAACTCGGTCAGCTGTGTCGGTAATCGAGTACAGAGTAAACAAAACAGCTAAAAATAGCATGGGGAGCTGGAGGAAAGGGAGAGAGAGCAATATTTTTGCCTCTCTCAACTTTTTGACATTTTCTGCAGGGTTGGGTAACAACAGTAGGGGCCAGCACTAAACCAGCCGAGTAAAGTCCAAACTCGGCCATTGTTCAGCACTGGAGTAGCTATTAGTGCTGTTGTCAAAGCAGTTTAGCTTTTACTTGGAGCTGTAAATGCGCTGTCAGTGCTAAACACTGACCATGTTTAAGTGCTGGATGGTTACTTGGGATAGTCGCAGCCAACCAACAGTTCAGAACAGACCGCCGTACTTTGCGCAGTAGCCAGACTGACGCTCTCTAGAACCGCAGAATGTTAAAATATCTTGCCAAGGATAATAATATTAAGAATAAATATTGTAACTTCAGTGTTTATTCAACATAAACAGTTTATCAAGTTTATCAAACAGTGCATGCAATAAAAGTAATAATTTTTAATAAATTGTACTGTTTAACATTCAGAGTCTTTATGAATAGGTTCTTTAAACATATGAAAAACAATAGCTTATTGGACCTTTTTAAAAAAAAATTCTGGATATATATATAACCGTAGGAGGTTATGTTACACATGACCAGTCTGCCCAAAAACTATGCAAGAGCAAGAAGCATGTTGAAATGGTGGCAAATTTTCGATTCGGACGGTGCATGTGTTCAAATGGGGAGAAATACCGCAATGTAGTACCGCCCCTTTCAAATGTTGCTTCAGCCCAGTCACGAAATATTCTAGCAGAGCTGGTTCTGCTAGAACCCTGCTAGATCGGTGGAGCATTTCTGCTAGAATGCTGTAAGAATTTCCAGCTTTGTTAGAACTGTGCTAGATCGTCGTAACTGGGAGATTTCTTCCACTTGAAGCAGTGTATGCACTTGGTAAGAAACCAGTCAAGGAAAATTTCAAATGGGCAACAACAGCAGTGAAAGCAAGCCAGCGATGGTGTAGGAAAGCCCCCAAAAAACGCTCCGTTGTTTTGCTGTTCGTAGAAATGTTTCTTGACTCCTTTCCTTTTCGAGCTGCGTACTGGCCCTGTGTGTCCTAAATAGTTCCGTAGTAACTTTTTTACAAGGGCGAAACCATTAATGTAAACAAACAATCTATCCCACTTGCTCTGGTGACAGTTATCGTTGTGTAAGAGTGGGATAGGCCAGCAAAATGAAATGGTACCCTAGTGTACGAACGCGTAATATAGAGTTATCTAAGCCCGATCTCACGCACACTAGCACGCCATTTGATTTGCTGGTAGGTACAAAATTTAACCACAATCTTTTTCGTGTACGTACACGCAATACATGCGCATGTAGATAACTCTATTGGACGTTTTATGAAATGTACATTCCCAACTTCTATAAACATATTTAATTATACACGGAAAGGAGTTCCATCTAAAATTTAACAATTCAAATTAGTTGGCTTCAAATTGGTGAAACAGTGATTTTTTTGGTTAAATTAGCTAACATTACAGATAAATTTACCATTGGGGAAGGCTGCGGGTACAGAATGTTGAGACTGTCCAATGTTTGACAGATCCGAACGAGCAGGGCACCTTATGCCTTTGAAGCACATAAAAAAAGAGTTAAATAATGTTAAATTAATTTAAATTAAGTTAAATTAAGTGAAATTAAGTTCAATCAAGTTTTATTAAATAAAATAAAATAAAGTTTAATCATGTTTTATTAAGTAAAATGAAGTTAAATTTAAATTTAATAAGTTAATTTGAGTAAAATCAAGTAACATTTGATTGAATTTAGAAAAAAATTGAATTCAGTTAAATTAAGTTAAATTAATTAAATTTACTTAAATTATTAAGTTTAATTGATGCTAAATTGTTAAATTAAATAAAATTATGTTAAATTGATTAAATTAAGTTAAATTATTAAGTTAAATTGATGTTAAATTGCTAAATTAAATAAAATTATGTTAAATTGATTAAATTTAGTTAAATTATGTTAAATTGATGAAATTTCATTAAAATTAGTTTAACTTAGTTAAATTTAGTTAAATTAGTTAAACTTAGTTGAAATTAGCCTTTTTGTATAATTTAATAGAATTTGACGTAATATGGTTAAATTACGTTGTGTTAAGTTAAATTTAATTAAATTAAGTTAAATTAAAATAAGTTAAATTAAGTTAAATTATTTGAAATTAAGCTAAGTTAAATTAAGTTAAATCGAGTAAAGCTAAGTTAAATTGAATTAATTTAAGTTAAATTAAGTTCGATTAAGTTAAATTAAGTTGAATTAAGTTAAATTGGGCTGAATTTCATTAAATTGAATTAAATTAAGTTTAATTAAGTTGAATTATGTTAAATTAACTTAAATTTAGTTAAATTAAGTTAAATCAATTTAAAATAAGTTAAAATAAGTTGAAATAAGTTGAAATAAGTTAAATTAAGTTAAATTAAGATGAAATAAGTTAAATTAAATTAAATTAAGTTAAATTAAGTTGAATTACGTTGAATTAAGTTAAATTAAGTTAAACTAAGTTAAATTATGTTAAATTATGTTAAATTAAGTTAAATTAAGTTAAATTAAGTTAAATTAAGTAAAATTATGTTAAATTATGTTAAATTAAGTTAAATTTTGGCTGATTTTAGCGTGACGCACTTTATGGGTGAAGCCTAGGATGGTCAATTATAACAAAGTTCAAAAAGCCTGGAATCTATTGAAACATTCAAATAATTTTCTGGACTACCAAAAACCGTTCCAAGAATAGCGGAAAAGCATGCTACACCAAAAATTACTAGTTAAAACAGTCGAAAAATTAGCTGGATGTACCGAGAAACGTGACAAGATCAAAAAAGAAACGAACTAAATCAGCAAAAAGGCTAGGTGAATAGAGCAAGCTTCACAGGCAGCAATGGAGGATTTTGAAATGAAAACTAGTAGAAATAGCAGAAAAAGTAGCTATTATAACCAAAGCACATACCAAGAATAGTGGCAAAGTTGGCTAAACTAGCTAAAAAGATTTGTGAAAATATGTGGATTCACAGCCATCAATGGAAAATTTTGAAAATTATTCCTAAAAAATAGTTGAAAAAAGTCTAAAAACTCGCTGGGCTAGCCATAAAGCTCACAAGGATACCTTAAAATCTAGCTAAAATAGCTAACAGACTTTCTGAAAACAAACAGCTTTTGAGACTGACAGCATTTTTCCAGCTTACAATTTAGCTAGATTACTATATTTTGGACCAGGATTTGTTTTATGATTTCTAACTAAAAAAAATGTGGTTGAAAAAACAACCTTTTTTTTAGGATTTTTAACTAAATTTTAGTAAGATTCACAATAACCTTCTTTCCGTGTAGGTAACTCGGGACTCCAGTAACCAAACTTCAGTGCACAGAACGGTTAGACAAATATAAAATGTTTGTTATTTCCAGTTTTTTTAAGGGTCCTCTAAGCTATTGTTTTTCATATAATTTGTAGTAGATTTGTTTACATTGCGTGTTCTTTTTTTGTTTTGCTTTGTTTTTTTTTTTAAAAAAAAGGTCCTGTAACTAGTCCTATAATTTATTTTGTTTCATATGTTTATAGGACCTATTCAAAAAGACTCTAAATGTTAAACAGTACAATTTATTAAAAAATATTTTTATTGCTTGATAAACTGTTAATGTTGAATAAACACTGAAGTTACAATATTTATTCTTAATATTAAATCAAGTCCGTGGAAAATAATATAATATATAAGTGAGAATTCTAAGTACTATAATTGTAAACGTTTTAACCCTTATAAGAAATGCAGGCACAATAATTTGTTATTTTCTGAGATTTTTTTTATGGTCCCCCCCCACTATTGCCTTTGATGATTTTTTTCGGTCTAATTTCTGCCATTTGACTATTCTGCCATTTGACTGTTCTGCCGTTTAACTGTTCTGCCATTTGACTGTTCTGCCGTTTGACTATTCTGCCATTCAACTCTCCTGTTAATGAATTATTCTGCCATTTGATATTCTGCCATTTAACTATTCTGCCATTCAACTCTTCTGCTAATTAATTATTCTGCCATTTGACTATTCTGCCATTTGACGGTTCTGCCATTTGACTATTCTGCCAACAAACTATTCTGCTAACTAACTATTCTGCCATTTAATTTTCTGCCATTTAATTTTCTGCTATTTATTTTTTCTGCTGATCAACTTTCTGCCATTTAATTTTCTGCTAATTAATTTTCTGCTAATAAATTTTTCTGCTTATTAACATTCTGCCATTTAACTTTTCTGCTTTTTAATTTTACTGCCTTTTGATTATTCGGCTTTTTGACTTATTCTGCCAATTAATTTTCTGCCTTTTAATTTTCTGCTGATTGACCTTTTCCGCCATTTAATATTTTGCCATTTGACCTATTCTGCTATTTGACCTTTCTGCCATGTGATTTTCTGCCATTTGGCATTCTGCCATTCGGCATTCTGCCGATCGGTTTTCTGCCGATTGACCCGACCCCGATCGGCCTCGGGGGCTGAGAGGTTTTTGGTCAATCTCTCTGGCAGCTTCTAACCTAATAAACATCAATATTTAAAAAAAAATCCAACGTTTAGAGGTTCAATCTTACCCAGCGGATACAGCACAATGCGCATTTCCGGAAAAGCACTGCCATCGTATGGCCAGTGGCCACTTTCTCAGAAACATGCCCTTGCCCTGGCAACTCAGAGAAGCAGGAAATTTTGAGTTGGAGAAGGATGTTGAGGTTTATTTACCGATCCCAAACCGTGTTGGCCATGCACTGGATTGGACAAGTCCTCCTAGTTCATGGCCAACACGGTTTGGGGATCGAAAAACGGTAAAATCCGGATTTTTTGTTCCGCACAGACTGTTAGCAGAAAAAAGTGCTACACGAGGCTGAAAAATTCTATCACTTTGACATTTAAGAAATAGCGATGCACGCACCTGGTGGCAACTTTGTGCAACAGCCGCAAAGCCAATTTACACATTGGATGGCTTTTTGAGCAAAAACCAGCGCGATGTGTAGAATCAACACATCGATTCCAAAACAACGCGGTGTACACATTCGATGTGTCATATCGACACATTTTGGGCGTAATTTTAATCTTCAGTGCACCCAACTGGCGGTCGCATGATTGTGATACACGGCGGCATGAAAGTATATCAGAATCAGAATCTGTCCTCATGCATTTTTTGCGATATAGGGGTATGACATTTTTTCCCGTTACCAACAATTATCGACATTACCGACGGCTGATTGATTGTATTGCAGAAAAAAAAATCTTGACATAACGAGGATTGAACCATCAACTTCTAGGTTGCTGAGCCGACACGCTACCACCGCACCATGGACGCTTGATGAATTGTGAGTGACAGAGGGCGAACATAATGTTCTCTCTGGAGTGTTGCTCGGGGACGCGCCAGCATTATATGTGTTGGTGAGAACTGCAAATCGCTGACATGTTCACACGCGGGCAAAATTGAGCTATGAGCTTGCTGCAAAAACTGTAACATTTTCTTTAGCAAATCCACTGTTGCAGATTTTGAGCTATATATTTACTTTGGGTTTAGATGGCGCATGTGATAGTTTGCTTCAGGAATGTGAAGAAAATTTGTTCCTGGTGTCATGTCCGTCCGTGTATTTAATTTATTTCTGCAATTGTTAAAGTTGCACATCCTTAACAGAGATCTAATCTCACTGGTTTGTGCAGGGCCTCACATAAAATGAGCATTGAGATAGGTGAATGTTCCTAGCTTCGCTGTGGAGTTAGAAATTCGGAATTTAAAAAAATTTCAAGCGAAGTCTCGTGGTCAGAGTTTGCTAAAGTCGATCAACTAAAAATCCATGAAAATCCAGCCCTACATGTTGGTTGTTTTTCAACCACACACACATTACTGATTGATCATACGGTAGACTTCAAAATGTTTCTTTATGTGGCGTTATCAGTTCAGAGAAAGCTTTCATAGTGACGTAGATTGTTTTATGTTTGTTACGGAAGAAATTTGATGAGACGTTTACAAAAATTTAACGTAAAACATTATGTTGCTAAAAAAATAGATTAGACTCAATATCATAAAAAAAAAGTTACGTTCTTCTGCAAATTTACTCAAGACTTTTTTCCAATACAAGACAAACATCGAAGCAAATGATAAGAAAGCTAAATGCCCAGCCGATTCAAGACGCTTCAACAGTTATTTAGAACTTTAGTAGTCATCTGAAACTTCATCAATGCGCTCGTTTTTCCTCAACAATAGTTATTATTTGCGGGTTTTTTCTAACAGTGTTCCACTCAAACCGTTGTAAAGATGACAGAGCTGAAAACAGCTGGTAATCAACAAAACTCTGTTTCAAAACCACAGCAAAATATCACCAAACGTAACAATGGAGCGGTTGAATCAAGTTCCAAAATAACGTGTAGAAGGAGCAATACTTTGGACAATATTGCATATCATCTTGGAATTCCAAAATCAGATGCAGATGAAGTGGATGATGACAGGAGTGTTTATGTAACCCTTTTATGTGCGTTGAAAACATACTCAAAGATCAACATGAGTTAGCATTTTATACATTTTTTTTCATAAAATTATTTTTATTAGATCCTTTTCGGTACTGGGACCTGGTTAGGACCGAATCGGCTTTTGTAATTATATTTTACAACCCGGTCGGAAATTGCGGGCGCAATTTTGGCGTTCGTCTAGGAGCTTGCGCCAGCCGTCTGGCAGAATTTCCCCCAGATTTGCCCCAGATTTCTGCCATGATTTCTGGCGAATATGACACCAACCGGTCATGCACGGTTCAACTGATTGAACCGGTTGATTTTGTTGCCAGACAGCTGGCAGAAATTTTGCCCGATTTTCGCCAGATTCGTCTGGCGTTACGCAAAACTTGACTAGAAAAAGTGTGCCAAGTGTGTCTGAACTGCACGACAAAAGTCCGCCTGCGATGTTCAAAAAATCATATCAAATCGATAATCTTTTGAAATCCAATCGTTTGAAAACGAGCCAAAAAGTGCGTTTAGATTTTGTGATAGAGTTGGAACTATAGTTTCTGAATGATTTGCAGCAATACTAAAAAAAATGTTTTAAATAAATCTTTGTAATTTAACTTTAGTCATTAAAACAATCACGAATAACAATTCGCAGGTTGTTAGCTTTTAAAACAGACCGTATATCAAATTTACACATAAAAACCTAAACGCTTGGAAACTAGGTTGGTTCCATTGAAAAAAAAAACGCACACTTCCGCGCGCTTGAAATTTTTAGTGTTAATATTCATGAGCCACACTTTCTGTAGTCACGGTTATATTGTCCAGAAAAGGCGCTTTGTTTCTTGCTTCTGATAATGCTTGAAGTTCTGCTGTAGATTAAAAAGCACATGTGCGTACTTTGAGCACTATCAAGAGCCGATGTTTACATGTTAACGTTCGGTAGTGGTTCAGTGTTATGACCTTTTCTTATCACCCATGCTTCTTAGCGAAATTTAAGCGGCGGATTACAATATGTACGCAAAAACTACCCGGAAAATCAAAGGTTACACATTAACGACCCCCAGGTCTTTTGTAGTATCTATTGCAAGTTTCTGATCGAACCGAGCAGTCCAAAGGCTTGAATCGGAAGAACCCAAACTTTTTTCTACTCCAAGGAACCAGGGTTCGAACTGACGACCTTTGGATTGCGAGTCCAACCTTCGCTAGTGATTTCATTGGAGCAGGCTTGGTTTGGTGTGTTTTTTGTCTTTATAGCAGGGAGACGACTCCCAAACCTGGAATGACTTAACGGTCTAACAACTGCCAAGGCCAGGACCGACGTTTTACTTCCCCATCCAATGGAAAGTTGGAGCAGATGGGAATCGAACCCATGATCATCCGCTTACAAAGCGGACAGTGTAACCATTCGGCTTAGCCTGCTGTCATTTTTCTTTTAAATTCATTTTAAAAAACCCGAATTAATATCACCAAGAGATGCAAGAGAGCCTTTCTTACAAAAAGATGAAAATGGTCTATGATTCACTTTTTAAAAAAATATATGTATCGGTATTGCACTTTGTCGATCTATTATAATAAGCCAGAAAGAACACTTAGGGGGAGATGGGGTAATATGCACCCCCGGGGCAAAATGCACCCCCTGCTTTTTTCGGTATTTGCAAGAATTTTCCGGGAAAAAATCATAGAAATTGGAAGCTTAACATTGCTAAACCATGCTGGAAAAATTTGAGCATCGTAGTATAAAAACAGCTTAAGTTATTTGCAAAACTTTAAAATGTTGTGTTTTCATCTAATTTTCATTGAACTTTCATTCATATTTGGACAGTATAAAAAGCATTTATTGATATTGTAAGTGTTGAGGTATATAGTTTTTGCCATAATCTTCATTATTCTGTAGATATATGAGTCCAAAAACATCAAAAAATGCATTTTTAATTAAATTTTCTGCAAAAGCGTGATCGGGGCAAAATGCACCGCTGTGATGCTCCTTTGTAAAAACAGCGGTGTCATCTAGTGGTGACTAGTGAAAACTGCTTTTACCCGGTGCATTTTGCCCCATGTTGTGGTGCATTCTGCCCCGTTGTTGTAGTGCATTTTGCCCCAATGTTGCGGTGCATATTGCCCCGCATGGTTGTTTGAAATGAATCAAAAATGTTTTTAGAAATTGGATATTTTCGAACAATTTTGAGGTTTTTTAAGACTTTTTTCGCATGGATGACGAAGAATAATAGTTGTTTTAGAACATCGAACAAAATACTTCCACAGTAATGCAGTATTGGTTGAGAAATCACAGTTTTCCCTTAGGGGGTGCATATTACCCCTTCTCTCCCTACATGCGCAGCGTAAATGTGTTGGCGTTTATGCTTCGACTTGACGAGAAGACTTTCGAGCGGAAACGAGCCGAGACTTCGAATTTGATGTTCAGTATATGATTCTGTATAAATCCAACAATGTAATAGGAAAAAAATACGGTAAAAATAAGACGCAAAACATGGATCTCTGGAAATAAATTTTAGAAAAGCTTCAAACTTTGGGAACAAGCAGTTTATGGCGCATGTTTTCGAAAGAGTTTTTTGTTTGAAATTATTTTTTTTAATTTGAAAGTGTTATCTTTAAAATAGTCCAAAAAATACCTCTATAAACTAACATAATCCACTAATGTGGTTGGTGCCTTCCTCACTCTATTCCAACAATGGGTGATATATGAGCAATTCTCTACGAAATCGGTCTTTTTTCTTCAATTTTATTTTTTGTATTTTTTAATCCGACTGAAACTTTTTTGGTGCCTTTGGTATGCCCAAAGAAGCCATTTTTCATCATTAGTTTGTCCATATAACTTTCCATACAAATTTGGCAGCTGTCCATACAAAAATGATATGTGAAAATTCAAAAATCTGTATCTTTTGAAGGAATTTTTTGATCGATTTGGTTTGTAGGTATGGGTATGGACTATAGTATACACTGGAAAAATTGATACAAGGTAAAATCAATACTGATTTTTTCAAAAAATCGAAATATTCGTCACAAAAATTTTTCAACTTAATTTTTCGATGTAAAATCAAATTTGCAATCAAAAATTACTTAAGTGAAATTTTGATAAAGTGCACCGTTTTCAAGTTAAATCAATTTTTAAGGTAACTTTTTCAAAAATAGTTGCAGTTTTTCATTTTTTTAAATTAGTGCACATGTTTGCCCACTATTGAAAAACATATTTTTGAAAAGCTGAGAAAATTATCTAAATTTTGCTTAAGTGAACTTTGTTGATACGACCCTTAGTTGCTGATATATTGCCATGCAAAGGTTCAAAACCAGGAAAATTGATGTTTTCTACGTCTCACCCAAAAAACGCACCAATTTCTTATGCCGATATCTCAGCAACTAATGGTCCGATTTTCAATGTTAAAATATGAAACATTCGTGAAATTTTCCGATCTTTTCGAAAAAAAATATTTTCAAAATTTTTAAATCAAGACTAACCTTTTAAAAGGCCCAAATATTCAATGTTACGCCTTTTTAAAATGTTAGTCTTGGTTTAAAAATTATGAAAATATTTTTTTCGAAAAGTTCGGAAAATTTCACGAATGTTTCATATTTTAACATTGAAAATCAGATCATTAGTTGCTGAGATATCGGCGTTAGAAAATGGTGGGTTGTTTGGGTGAGTCTTAAAAAAACAACAATTTTCCTGGTTTTGAACGTTTGCATGGCAATATCTCAGCAACTCGTATCTACAAAGTTCAATAAAGCAAAATTTAGATAATTTTCTCAGCCTTTCAAAAATATTTTTTTCAAGAGTGGGCAAAATGTGCACTAATTTAAAAAAATGAAAAACTGCAACTATTTTCAAAAAAGTTACCTCAAAATGAATTTAACTTGAAAACGGTGCACTTTATTAAAATTTCACTTAAGTACTTTTTGATTGCAAATTTGATTTTACATCGAAAAATTAAGTTGAAAAATTTTTGCGACGAATATTTTGTTTTTTTGAAAAAATCAGTACTGATTCAAAAATTCATAACTCGGTCAAAAATTTTTTGCACAACCTGGAAATTTCTGAAAAGTTGGCATTTGATGTCCTCTAAAACATATCAAAAAATGAAA
Source organism: Culex pipiens pallens (assembly GCF_016801865.2). Lineage (NCBI taxonomy): Eukaryota > Metazoa > Arthropoda > Insecta > Diptera > Culicidae > Culex > Culex pipiens. The sequence continues at coordinate 501,291 of NW_026292820.1, forward strand.
AAAAAATTAAAATAGTGTTTTTTTGCAAATCATGTTTTAGTGACAAAAAGTTAAATTAAAAATCACCAAAAAAAATTTTACCGTGTATCAATTTTTTCCAGTGTAGTCCATACCCATACCTACAACTTTGCCGAAGACACCAAATCGATCAAAAAATTCCTTCAAATTATACAGATTTTTGAATTTTCACTTATCATTTTTGTATGGACAGCTGCCAAATTTGTATGGAAAATTATATGGACAAACTAATGATGCAAAATGGCTTCTTTGGGCATACCGAAGGCACCAAAAAAGTTTCAGTCGGATTAACACTGGAACGCCCAACGCATGTCCAACTTACACGGACGCCCAAGCCTCCCAAAAAAGGTGGAACGGTAACTTCAACTCGCTGGTTCTCGGGCATTACTCAACCAATCGGGACGATTCTTGTTTCCAGTGATTTGTTAGAATGTCTTGATGCTCCTACTAAAATTTTGCAGAAACAGATTTGAACAAATCTGTAATTTTTGCGACCGAAAACATCGTTCCACCTTTTTTTAAAACGACTGCCTCCGCGGAATTTTCGGCGATTTTTTTTACACGCGAAAAAAAAAGTTGGAACGATGTTTTTGATCGCAAAAATTACAGATTTGATCAAATTAAGTTCTGCAAAGTTCTAGAACCATCTAGACATCCTAACAAATCACTGGAAAGAAGAATCATCTTGATTGGTTGAGTTATGCCGGAGAACCAGCGAGTTGAAGTTACCGTTCCAACTTTTTTGGAGCCTTGGGCGTTGGAATGTTAAAAAATACAAAAAAAAATCGAATGAACGAAATCTGAGAGAACTACTCATATGATATGATGGATTTGGACACAAATTTCGTCTAATTTCGTTAAGTCCCGGAAAACAAAAAACACACATATCACTCAAGGGCTCATAAGTGGCATCATAAGTGGTCATAGCTTGAGACAGGGTTGCCAGATCTTCAATGTTTTAAACTCGTTGGAAAGGTCTTTCGATTACCTTACCAAGGATGGGTCGGATGATGGATCCGGACATTGTTTACATACATTTAAGAGAGATCCGGCTACAAAAAAAGTACATAAATATCACTTAAGTGGTCAGAACTCGGGACAGGGATGCCAGATCTTCAATTTTTTTAATTTAATTTTTAATTAAATATTTCTTTATTGAACTTTCTTATAATAATTACATGTCTTTTACATGCTTAGTGGTATGGCCTAATGCTCTTCATCTTTGTTGTATTTTTCGTTTTATTATTAACTGTTCACATCTATTTTATTAACTTCAAACTGTTTTACATTATTGCATTGAATTGAATACATTTGGGTAAAAAAAGGTTCAACAACTAATCCTAACTTAAAGCTAAAAAAAAATCATTTAAATATCCAAAATCACTAGAACGAGTAAACTACGAACTGTATTTTAAGATAAATGCTCCAAGCGTTCTTACCTGTTCCTGGCGAGTTTTGCACCCACGCAGTGTTGTTGTCATCTCGATGAAATTGTTCAAAAGTTCTTGTGGTGAAAACAGGTCACTACTGCCTTCACCCGTTGATGTTGGTTGGTTTTCCCTCGGTTGCTGACTGAAGCCTGGAGGTGTTGTATTCTCTGCAACTCTTTGCCGCTGATTCAACGGCAATGGCTGCAGATTTGGAACCACTCGAACAGATCCTGCTCCTGGTGACGCCAAAGCAGGAAAATCCACGTCCGTGTATGCTGGTGGTGTTTTGCGACGATTTGGTTGGTGCCTCGTCGTCGCTTGCTGCCGAATTTTTACAAACTCAGCAGCTTCGATTCTTGGTAGAATGGTCGCCGCCGCAATTGAAGCATTTTGCTTATATGTTCTCGTTGATTGTTTCGCAAGCTTGAGTTTTGTGCTCACTTCCGCAGGTTGCACAACGACTCTTGATGAAACAGTTCCTTCCACCATGTCCAAACTGCAAGCAATTCGAACATTGTGTCACGTCACAGTGCACTGGACGATAACGTTCCCAGGTCACGATGATGTTGAAAATTGCCCGAACTGCTTTCAGCTCAGACGCCGTTGTCGATCCTTTCTCGAGATGAAACAGGTACAGTTGATCACGATACTTGATGTCCTTGTTGTGTCTCGTCATCTTAAGTTCAACATAAGAGTTTTGAGCTCTTCTTTCAGCACACTCACATCCATGTCGTACAGGCCTTGGAGGACCTGTTTCATGGGGCGTATTCAATCTTTGTGTTGTTCAGGAAATCCCGAACGTAGTTGTAATCCTTTCTGGTAGGTAGCAGAATTTTGAGTCCATCAGCACACAAGCGAATGGAAGCTCGTAAAGCACCAGATTTGATAAACCCGGTCAGCCACTTTCGCACCGAATCCGATGACGATGTTTTCACAAAAATGGGTGGCAACTTTTCCCGTCATTCAAATTCTTCCTTCTCGCACACGTCCACAGCAGTGGTGTCACGGTTCGCTCACTCGAAACGTGGTTCAAACGATACGTCATGACGCTCAAGTGTGGTTCGCTCATGATTGCGAATCAAGCACGAGCGAATCACGATCCGAACGCCTGCCGTGGTTCGCATGATCCCTTGCTCTCTCATCGCGAATGAGAGTGAGAGGGACCATCAATGAGCGGTTCGCAAGAAGAGCTAAAAAACAGCACTCAGAGAAAAACATTTCATGATTTTGACAACAGAAGGTGACTATGGAGGGCTACAGAGCATGGCTGCAACAACTCATTGGGATGTCCTGGGTCTTCCAATGACTCCCTGGATTTATTATCGGTGGGTCCATCGCCGTAACAAGCAAGAGGTCTGCGGTTTATGACTGCAGATCATACCCGCATAGCTCCATTGAGTATGGTAGACTTTTGTATATTATGTTGTTATGTCCTGGGTCAACAGAGGACTCCCTGGTTCCTTGGGGACCATCCACAAACGTGGACACTTTTTTTGGAAATCTAAACCCCCCCCCCCCCTCTAACGTGGACAATTTCCATTCAAGCTAAATCTTTCTTCTATGGAGCGTTGTTAATCGCAATAGCCCCCCCCCCCCCTCACCCTAAGGTGTCCACGTAGTTTATGGATGGTCCCTCGATAACTTTATCGTTAACAAATTTGAACAATTTTGTGGGAGTGAAGAATAAAAACAAATAAGTTTTTCTATCAGTGCCTACATTCTCCGTTGGCGAACCGTTCGCTGAACGCTCTCTTTACTCCGTTCAGAGCGGAGCGGCAAGCGAGCAGAGAAATGATGATCGAAATTTTGGTTCGCGAACCGTTCAAACCCGCCGCTCTGAGCGTTCAATAAGCGCTCACCCGATAGGTTCGTCGATTGAGTGGCTATAATTCGCTCAAAAGCGAACCGTGACACCACTGGTCCACAGGGAGGGTAGCGAACTGGTTTCCAAACGAATTTTGAGCGTTCTTACTCAAACTGCCTGGCTTTGCAGGTAGCGCTTCGGCATTCTTTAGCTTCTTCAAATCTGCCGATCCTGCTGGTGAGGACCGCCTCTTTTTCTTGCCGTGAGGCATTTTTGCACTTTTTAAGCACTTTTCAGGAGCTAATATCCAGGAGTACCTCACTGATTGGTGGTCCACAAAGGAAATGCCAGATCTTCAATGTTTTAGACTCGTTGGAAAGGACCTTACCAACGATGGGTCGGATGATGGAAAAAGTACATAAATATCACTTAAGTGGTTATAACTCGAGTCAGGGATGCCAGATTATCAATGTTTTGGAAAAGGTCTTTCAATTACCTAACTAACGACGTATAAGACCGATTCTTAGCACTTGTTTATCAAGCAGTAATTTTTTCAAGTTGAACTTTGGCTGGTTCTGATAATTTTCCATGTTTTCCCACTATTTGAACCACACAATAAAATATAAACGCTGGGAATTTTTAATTTTCCCAACTGTTTTAAATAATAGCTCAAATTAATGGAAGGAATGCAGATATTTAATCAATCTAAACGGTATTTTATAGTAAAATGACTCTTTTATAAGCCCTCTAATTGACAGAAGCAGATTCTGTAGGTATAAAATTATACAGGACATTTGAAAAGGGGGTATATGGAAGCGTTGTCCCGTCACGAAAAATGACAATAGTTTAATTTGCAATAGTTCGTGAAATCGGTTTTGCATCATATTTTAGATTCTCTTCGTACTCAAAAAACCCTTTAAGGTACCACTAAAGCCGAAATCTGGTAAATTTTCTGAATTTTTGCCAACACTTCCAAAAAATGTCGCGCAACATAAATTGATGTTGCAAGGTACCCAGTCAATACATTTCGATTTCTGAAACAGAATCTAACTAGAATCGTATACGAATTCCGTTTCTGTGCTCGAACTGGTTGTTGTAGATTTGTTGAGATATCCTAGGTCATCCAGAACTCCCTAGAGTTGAGGCCTGTGGGTTTCCGCCGTAACAAGCAAGAGGTCGATAGTTTTCGATTCCGGAACAAATGCGAATAGCTTCAGTGGGTATGGTTGACTACTTTGTTGATATGTTGGGATATCCTAGATCATCAAGAACTCCCTGAAGTTGAGGCCTGTGGGTCTACCGCCGTAACAAAAAAGAGGTCGATAGATTTTGAATCTGGATCATATGCGAATAGCTTCAGTGGGTATGGTAGACTTCTTTGTATATATGTTGGGGTATCCTAGGTAATCCAGAACTCCCTGAAGTTGAGGTCTGTGGGTCTACCGCCGTAACAAGAAAGAGGTCGATAGATTTCGACCCAGGATCATACGCGAATAGCTTCAGTGGGTATGGTAAACTTCTTTGTAGATATGTTGGGATATCCTAGGTCATCAAGAACTCCCTAGAGTTGAGGCCTGTGGGTCTTCCGCCGTAACAAGCAAGAGGTTGATAGTTTTCGATTCCGGAACAAATGCGAATAGCTTCAGTGGGTATGGTTGACTACTTTGTTGATATGTTGGGATATCCTAGATCATCAAGAACTCCCTGAAGTTGAGGCCTGTGGGTCTACCGCCGTAACAAAAAAGAGGTCGATAGATTTTGAATCTGGATCATATGCGAATAACTTCAGTGGGTATGAAAGACTACTTTGTTGATATGTTGGGATATCCTAGGTCATCCAGAACTCCCTGAAGTTGAGGTCTGTGGGTCTACCGCCGTAACAAGAAAGAGGCCGATAGATTTCGACCCAGGATCACTCTTTGGAGTTGAGGCCTGTGGGTCTACCGCCGTAACAAAAAAGCTGTCGATAGATTTCGACCCAAAATCATATGCGAATAGCTTCAGTAGGTATGGTAGACTCCTTTGTAGACTTCTTTGTAGATATGTTGGGATTTTGTAATTTTGCAATTTTGTAATTTTGTAATTTTGTAATTTTGTAATTTTGTAATTTTGTAATTTTGTAATTTTGTAATTTTGTAATTTTGTAATTTTGTAATTTTGTAATTTTGTAATTTTGTAATTTTGTAATTTTGTAATTTTGTAATTTTGTAATTTTGTAATTTTGTAATTTTGTAATTTTGTAATTTTGTAATTTTGTAATTTTGTAATTTTGAATTTTGTAATTTTGTAATTTTGTAATTTTGTAATTTTGTAATTTTGTAATTTTGTAATTTTGTAATTTTGTAATTTTGTAATTTTGTAATTTTGTAATTTTGTAATTTTGTAATTTTGTAATTTTGTAATTTTGTAATTTTGTAATTTTGTAATTTTGTAATTTTGTAATTTTGTAATTTTGTAATTTTGTAATTTTGTAATTTTGTAATTTGTAATTTTGTAATTTTGTAATTTTGTAATTTTGTAATTTTGTAATTTTGTAATTTTGTAATTTTGTAATTTTGTAATTTTGTAATTTTGTAATTTTGTAATTTTGTAATTTTGTAATTTTGTAATTTTGTAATTTTTTAATTTTGTAATTTTGTAATTTTGTAATTTTGTAATTTTGTAATTTTGTAATTTTGTAATTTTGTAATTTTGTAATTTTGTAATTTTGTAATTTTGTAATTTTGTAATTTTGTAATTTTGTAATTTTGTAATTTTGTAATTTTGTAATTTTGTATTTTTGTAATTTTGTAATTTTGTAATTTTGTAATTTTGTAATTTTGTAATTTTGTAATTTTGTAATTTTGTAATTTTGTAATTTTGTAATTTTGTAATTTTGTAATTTTGTAATTTTGTAATTTTGTAATTTTGTAATTTTGTAATTTTGTAATTTTGTAATTTTGTAATTTTGTAATTTTGTAATTTTGTAATTTTGTAATTTTGTAATTTTGTAATTTTGTAATTTTGTAATTTTGTAATTATTCCTTGGCTGCTGGCCAGGTCTCAAAAACTTCTCCGGAACCGTCGGCGAACATCCGATTCCGTCACTTTTCACGTAACCAATCCGATTTTGCAAAACAACTTTGAAGATTTTGCAAAGCACGACAAAGAGCAACATCAAAATGTTGCAAAACAGCACCTGCAACAAAACAAATCGCAGCGCAACCTAAAAGTGCACACTAAAAAGCGGTAAAGCAAAATTGGAATGTAAAAATATAAAAACTTTTCAAGAAATATTGCCAAAATTTAGAACATAGCAACAAACAATTTTCGTCTAATGATTTATTTTATTGCCCCCAAGACTGCAATACCATAACAGTATGATTTTTGTTGAAATAAAGCACAACGTGGGAAGCCAATGCGATATTGCATTATTTTTTTCCACAGTGCATGATACAAAATGCGAACTTGGCAAGGATGCCGACATGGCGGCTTGTGCCCGGAACACGGAATCTTTTTATTTCAAGGTGGTGGCCACTTAGGAATGGGATTCCGGCAGTCTGGAGGAACCATTTTATTCCTTGAAATGTCTTCTTCCCGGAGATATAAATATGAGCTAGATCTATAATGCCGTTTCAGCGCAATGGAGCTTCAAAGAGTTGAAGATTTTGAATCCCATACTATTTTATTTTTTTCACCGATTGAACCTTATTGATTCCAGCGTCGTGAAGAAAATACTGGACAGATTTTCTCCGTTTTGGTGTTGATTTGTTCGTCAGACAATTCTCTTCCCGTAGACGTAAAAATATAAGAGTTTGACAAAACTAATAAAGAGTTACAGCGATTTTCGCAAAAAAAAAGTTAGGCGAAATTTCCGGCTTGTGTGGAACCTTAAAATGCTTATTAGAAATCGAAAATTGGCCAAAAGGATCCAGAGTTACGTCTGACGCAAGTTTGCGTTGTCCCGTCACGCCAATTTTTTGGCCAAGGCACGAATTCAAAAAAAGATGCTCATTTCTCGTGTCTAGAAGCAAATCGTGTAACAGGCCAGTTTTTGATCGATCTAGACTAAATCGACCCTCCACACGGAACAAAATCCGGTTTGCGGAATCGCAAACTTTGCTTCCGATTTGCTTTAAAAATCGCAAATCTCCGTTTCCACCTGTCAGCAGGAAGCATTGCTTCCAAAATCGCAAACGGTGATTTTCGATATCGCAAACGTAACGCCGTAACGCATGCCTGCCAAAATCACCAGTACGCAGCCACCTCGTTTTTTTGCTTTTGAATCGACCGTTGAACCATGAATATTTTCCATTCCAAAAAGAAAAAGAAGAAGAAATTTCTAGGCAAAAACATATTTATTTATTTTTTAAATTATATATTCTGTACACACCCATTTTTGGATTTCGAGCTCGGCAGAATTCTGCCGAAAACAGAACAACTGATTTCTTCGGCAGAAAAATGCCGAACTTCGGCAAATTAACTGTCATTTTTCACCGAGTAATCGGTACAATGACTCACATTTTGCCGAGATTCGGCATATTTTTCTGCCGAGCGATAAGTTGTTCTGATTTCGGCAGAATTCTGCCGAAGTTCGGCATAAAAATCTGAGTGTGTATGCTTTAGAAATATAACAATTTTCAGCAGATCTTTGATTTGATTAACCGTGTTAGATGGCTGTTTCTGGCAATTTTTATACGATGACCTGGGTTCATCCCCACGATCTGGATGGCCTTCTGCGCCAGGGCATCCAGCTTTCCAGATAAACCTGCTGATCCAGTTACCGGAAACGAGTGTCAGCCGCCGCTCGTCGGAAGCAGGCGGTCAGGCCGGGGCATTTCTTTTGCAGTCTAGAAGGAGGAGGAAAGAAATTATAGATGGAAGTTAAATTAAGTAACTTTCTAAATTACCGTACAACAGTTTTGATTCAGGTGCGTAACCTGCGTCGGCAGCCTGAGGAACGGGCCCATAGTCCGAATGGCGTGACACCAGCCGCACCGACTTGCGAGCCACCAGCTTCGGCTTCTCTCCCACGTCATCCTTCTGACTGTACATAAAGTCGTCGAGCTGGTTCACCTCCCTACGAGCGCTCAAACGGATGTGATGCGAGCAGGTGCTATTCTTCACTTTTGAGTACAAATCAGCGGCATCCCATCCCGTATCGTCAGGGGTTTCTTCTCGTTGCGATCGACTGCTTCCAAGAACAACGAGCTGCAGTTGGAATTAACGGCTTCCTAGTAGATCGTGAAGTTTAATCGGGATGGACGCAGGGATTCCATCCGGTTTAGGCGGCCATCTTGAAGAAGTTTCGCCCCGTCGGAAGAGTACTTATAAGAGATGTTCAGCATGACGTACTGGCTTAGGCCTCTTTTGGTGATGAAGATTTGGTGGCCGAGGAGAATGGACGGGCGGGGTCAGCAAAAAATAAATCATCCTGTTAGATAAAAGATTAGATATTTTCATCGAGTTCTGCCAACATACCTTTCAAGTTTGAAGCAGCCCGAGTCAGTTCCAGTTCTGCAGAATCCAAATTTGCCTGTTGATTTTCCTGAGTCTCAAAGGGAAGCGAGATATTCAAGATGGCGTCTAATATGGCGGCAGAATGGAAAAAACACCATAAAAGGATTTTTAAGTTCAATCAACTAGTCAAATTTAACTAATCTGGGGTCGCTGAACTCGAATATGAGCCATATAATACTCCAAAGTACTCAGAGAATGTGCAATCCAAGATGGCGGCCAAGATGGCGAACCTAGAATATTGGAAATTTTTGTACAGATGTTTGACAGATGTTTGACGACAACGTTTTAAAAGATTAATGCCAATTTTAGCAAAAACTTACAAAAGAAATCTTTAAGGTTTGCTTTTGGAAAGACGCTTTATTCAGAAATCTTTTAAAAAATCGTGCACGACTGGGAATCGTCCCACAAAAAATCCTATTACTATTTGGAAGGTTTTGATGCGCTCTTTCGATTGAATTTTGGCCCGTAACCCGGAACTCAAAGCCTGATTTTCGAGAATTCCTTTTATGAAATACTTGTGCGATGTATGTATCCGCTTTTATAAATTTGTGCCGTCTATCACTGGAAAACCGCTCGTAAACTCACAATTTTCATATTTCAGATTTGTAGCCGTTGGGTCGGAGACGAAAATTCTATTTTTGATTCACAATTTTGGACCAGTAAATGTGGTCAAAGCCATTTTGCCTTCCTCACTGAGGTAAGGCTATAATCCTGCTCTAAAATTGAACTTTTTTTATTTAAAGCTCGAAAACCCACCTTGATGTATACATATTGACTCAGAATCGAAAACTGAACAAATGTCTGTGTGTATGTGTGTGCGTGTGTGTGTGTATGTGTGTGTGTGTGTGTGTGTGTGTGTGTGTTTTTTTTTTTTTTTTTTTTTTGCAAGGTCGGAATCTGCTATCAGACACCTGAGAATTCATTTCTCAGGTAGTGTGGGGTTGGGAAAACAAAAAGAGTTTTCCCGACCCACTAAACCAGTCCTTGAACGCCGTGCCCTTTTCCCCCCGGGACCACCTTTCGGTATAACTTCGGGGGGAGGCGTTGCATTTTCTGCACTAGTCTACTTACAGGATCCATGCCGGGTACTAGAACCATTTCCTGTTCCTCATACATATGAGTCCATGCGAGGGTTTAACCGCGCCCAAGAATCGCGTTGCTTTTGATCGGTTAGTCATATGCAGCCCTCTCCTTGGACCATCGAGACGTGTACCGATTTGGTAGAGCCAACCGTCATAACGTGCTCTCCTTCACAGCCACACTCGTGGGTTCTCGACTCCTGTGACCATCGAGACGTGTACCGATTTGGTAGAGCCGACCATCATAACGTGCTCTCCTTCACAGCCCCACTCGTGGGTTTTCGACTAGGCTTCTAGTCGTTCCTCCTCTGATCGTCTCTCCATTTCCGCTGGAGAGCCGAAGTGATCTGCGTCACTGCTCCGACGACCGCATTCCACTTGGCAATGTCGCTGCACATTCTTTGCACCACATTATCCGGGCTGGTGTCTGCTCCGATAATTGCCAGCATTTCGCTTCGCGCTGTCTCGAAGCGAGAGCAGGCGAACACCACGTGCTCCGGTGTTTCCTCGCACTCGTCGCAATCCGGACAGAGAGGAGACTCTGCATGTCCGAACCTGTGCAGGTACTTCCTGAAGCAGCCATGGCCCGACAGGAACTGTGTGAGGTGGAAGGTGACCTCTCCGTGCCTTCTGCTCACCCACGTGGATACGGACGGGATAAGCCGATGCGTCCATCTGCCTTTCTCCGTGGTGTCCCACTCACGTTGCCATCTTGCCAGCGATTCGGCTCTCGCAGCTTCCCGGATACCTCTCGTGCCTCTTCGGGTGTAGCGCACGGTGTCCTCCTCCAGTGTGATGCCGATGGGGATCATTGCGGCTATGACGCCAACTGCTTCCGACGAGATGGTCCTGTACGCGCTTGCAACCCGCATGGCCATCAGTCTCTGCGTTCTGTCGAGCAGCGCTCGATTTCGCTTCGTCCCCAGCGCCGTCCACCATACCGGTCCGCCGTACCTAAGTATGGACGTCGCGACACTTGCCAAGAGGCGGCGCCTACTGCTCCTGGGTCCAGCGTTGTTCGGCATCATCCTCGACAGTGCCATGATCGCCTTAGCCGCCTTCTCGCAGGCGTAATCGACGTGGCTGTTGAAGTTCAGCCGGTCATCCACCATCACCCCGAGGTACTTGAGCGCTCTCTTCGAGTGCACTACGTGTTCCCCAACGTGTATCTGGGCCTGCTGCACCTTTTTGTGGTTACTAACCAGTATCATCTCCGTCTTGTGGTGAGCGATCCGCAGCTTCACCTCGAGCATCCAGTTCTCGATCATTGCGATTGCCTCCATAGCCAGCACTTCGACCTCCTCGACATTTTCGCCGGTTACCGTCAGCACTATGTCGTCTGCAAAGCCAACAATCTCTACGCCGTTGGGTAGCCCCAGTGTCAACACTCCGTCATACATTCCGTTCCACAGTGCTGAACCCAGAATGGATCCCTGCGGAACTCCCGCGGTAACAACAACGGTTTTTTGTCCATCGGCAGTGTCGTAGACCAGCACGCGGTTCTCGAAGTAGCTCTTCAAGATCATGCACAAATAGTCAGGCACCTTCATTTTGTGCAGCGCTGCTGCTATGGCCGCCCAGCTCGCACTGTTGAACGCGTTCTTGACGTCAATCGTGACTATTGCGCAGCAACGGTTCCCCCTGCGTTTTTTCCTCCGCGCTTCGTCGGCTTTCTCGACCACTTTCCGGATGGCGTCCACCGTGGATCTCCCTTTACGGAAGCCGAACTGCCTCGCTGCTAAGCCATGCTCGCTCTCCGTGTACTTGGTCAGCCGGTTAAGGATGATCCGTTCCAGAAGCTTTCCGAGGGTGTCCAGCAAACATATAGGCCTATACGATGATGGGTCCCCCGGTGGTTTGCCTGGCTTCGGCAGCAACACGAGCTTTTGAACCTTCCACGGGTCGGGGAAGTGTCCTTCGTCCAGGCATTTCTGCAGGACTGTTCGAAACCTGTCCGGGAATGCTAGAACCGCCGATTTCAGGGCGAAATTCGGGATTCCATCCGGGCCGGGAGCTTTCTTCACCTTCAATCTCTTCGCTACTGCCACAAGTTCTTCGTTGGTGATCAGATGACCTTCGGCGTTGCTACCCCCTTCGTCGTTGTACGGTGTAGGAGGCCAGGTCGTTGGATCATGTCTTGGGAAGAGCCCTTCCACAATGACCTTCAGCTTGTCGGGACACGTTTCAGCCACCATCGATGGGCCTCTGATCTTCGCCATCGCGACACGATATGCGCTCCCCCAAGGGTTTGCATCAGCGTCTTGGCATAACTCCTTGAAGCAGTTTGTCTTGCTGCATTTGATCGCTTTCTTGAGTGCGGCCTTTGCTGCCCGGTACTCCTCTCTGCACTCCTCTCTATTTGCTTCGGATCTTGCTCTCTGGACTCGTCTTCTGGCGCTGAGGCAATTTGCCCGAAGGGTACCGAGTTCTTCATTCCACCAGTAGGCTGGACGACGACAGTTCCTTGGCTCCAGTCTCCGCGGCATGGTTGTGTCGCATGCTGTCACTAGTTGTGCTGTTAGCACGTCGGCACTCAAGTCTTGGGGACCATCACACCAATGGAGCGCTTCCACGAAGAGACCCTCGTCGAAGTACTGCAGCTTCCATTTCCTTCCGTAGGACCGGCTGCTCCTATCTGGTACAGGGGCTCGTCTCCCGATGCTGTACCGGATCGCTTGGTGATCACTATGGGTATAGTCTTCACTTACCCTCCAGTTCATGTCGGCCGCCAGCCGCGGGCTACAGAACGTAACGTCGATAATGGACTCACGACCGTCTTTGCGGAAGGTACTGCTGGTTCCGCGATTCGCCAGCCTAACGTCCAGCTTTGCCAGAGCTTCCATTAGGCTATGCCCCCTAGCATTGGTGCATCTGCTACCCCACTCGACTGCCCACGCGTTGAAGTCACCTCCGATGACGATCGGGCTTCGTCCGATCAGTTCGTCGGTCAGACTATCCAGCATCTGCTGAAACTGCTCCAAGGTCCATCTTGGGGGAGCATAGCAGCTACAGAAGAAGGTTCCGTTTACTTTGGCGATCACGAATCCTTCAAACGCCCTCGAGACCACTTCCTGTATGGGGTACCGCCCCATCACGTGTATCGCCGCCATTCTTGCTGTATCCGCGGCCCAGTTTCCGTTGTCGTGTGGAACTCGGTACGGTTCTGCAATAATTGCCACGTCGCAACCCGTCTCCGCGGTCGACTGCCACAGCAGTTGCTGTGCAGTGTCGCAGTGGTTGAGGTTCACCTGGGACACCTCCATTACTTTTTGCCCGAGGCCAGCTTCTGATAGACCGGGCAATTAAAGCCACCCGTCGTGTGACTATTGCCATCGCCTTCTTTACAGAGCACGCACTTCGGCTTATTTTTGCAGTCTCTTGCCATGTGGCCTTCTCTACCACATCTTCTGCAACTGTTGGTTCGATCGGGGCCGTCGCAATTTCTCGCCTGGTGGCCGAAACCCATACAGCGGAAACACCTCGTCATCTGCTGGGTCACTCGAGGAACAGGCCTCAGTGGGCACACCGACCACCCTACTTTGACCTTGCCGGCTTCCAGCAGCTTAGACGCCGAAGGCGTCGATAGTCGGACCGACGCAATTTGCGTGCCGCCGTAGGCTTTCCTCAACCGGATTGCCATCGGTGTCGTGCGGTCATCCAGAAGAACGATCAGCGCATCTTCCAGCTCTTCCTCCGTCGTGATCTCGTCCAGGTTCCTGCACTCAATCGTTGTCTCCGGCGATAGCGCCCTTACCTTCGACTCGTAGCCTACGGCTTTCTCGACGAGGGACTTAAAAGCTGAGCTCTTGACCGCGGGGTCATTCTTCAGCTCAAAAAGCATCGCTCCGGTCTGTGTGCGCCTGGTTTTAACCACGTTCTCGCCAAGCTCCTTGAGTTCCGGATCGGTTCGTACTTTCCGGAGGAGGTCTGCGTACGAAACACCTTCCTTCACCTCGACCACCAAAGCCTCGCCTTTGTTACGCTCCCTGCGAAACTTGGGTTTTTGGGTGTCCTCGTTCTGCTTCCCTTTTTTCTTCCGCTTCTTTTTCTTGACCTTCTCCCATTCCTCCTTCCCTGGGTCTGGTTCTGGCTCCTTCGCTGGGTCCGGACTGTCTCCATTCCCCTGCTTCTGCTTCTTTGCGTCCTCCTCCTCTCCAGGCGTTTCCCTGTCCCTTTTAGAGCCTGGGCCGGGCGGCGTTTTCGGTTTTTTCTCCCGTAGCGCTTCCTCCTCCAGTTTTGCGTTCAGCGTTTCTTCGGCTCTTTCAGCTCTGAGCTTCAGTGAATTCCGCGTCACCACCAGCGAGCTGTTTTCGCGCTCTGCGGCATTCATGGCTGCCTTGACTCCATTCACCATCTGCTTGATTCTGGTGTGGACGTTGTTTTTGTCCTTGATGAAATCAAAGAGTTCGTTAACCCTCCTTCTGACCTCCTGCAACGCGGTCCTTCCGAGCAGGACTCCGTCCTGAGGGGTACTGCCGGCGAAGTTCAACAAGGATGACTTGGGTGTCTCCTCTCCAATTACTCCTATCTGCTGACTCGAAGCAGCCGCCTGGTTCAACACTGGGGATCTCAACACCTTCCCGCTTCCACGGAACGCGCTCGCCACTCCGCCTGCTGTGTCGCCGCCGTTTGACTCGCCTCCTGCCATTTCGACGTTTGCGTCCTCTTCTACCTCCGTGTTTTCCGATGCTTGGGGCGCATCGGGACCCTTTTGTTGGTTTGTTTCACTTGTCTTCATTTTGAATCCCACGAGTTGCTAGGGAAATACGGTCCGCTGCGCCAGTGCCCTGCCGTGACGCAGTAAGGGCAAATCACGTGTGCGGTGCGCCCCTGTGCCCCACAGGCTCCGTTATCGACTAGGAATTTGTTGAACCCCCCCAGCCATGCATCCCTCGACACGGGTCGCGTCACATCTTGGATTCGGGGTTTGGTGAGGTTTTGGGCTAAAACACTTATAGCGGCGTTCGATCGCTTGACAGAGGTGTTTACGGACCCATGTGGTTTTTTTTCGAAGAAATTAAACAGAGCCCTTGTTCAATTCCGCCACGTCCTAGACATCCTCCCGCTGTGTCTGTGTGTGTGTGTGTGTGTGTGTGTGTGTGTGTGTGTGTGTGTGTGTGTGTGTGTGTGTGTGTGTGTGTGTGTGTGTGTGTGTGTGTGTGTGTGTGTGTGTGTGTGTGTGTGTGTGTGTGTGTGTGTGTGTGTGTGTGTGTGTGTGTGTGTTTTTTTTTTTTTTTTTTTTTTTTTTTTTTTTTTTTTTTTTTTTTTTTTTTTTTTACAAGGTCGGAATCTGCTATCAGACACCTGAGAATTCATTTCTCAGGTAGTGTGGGGTTGGGAAAACAAAAAGAGTTTTCCCGACCCACTAAACCAGTCCTTGAACGCCGTGCCCTTTTCCCCCCGGGACCACCTTTCGGTATAACTTCGGGGGGAGGCGTTGCATTTTCTGCACTAGTCTACTTACAGGATCCATGCCGGGTGCTAGAACCATTTCCTGTTCTACATACATATGAGTCCATGCGAGGGTTTAACCGCGCCCAAGAATCGCGTTGCTTTTGATCGGTTAGTCATATGCAGCCCTCTCCTTGGACCATCGAGACGTGTACCGATTTGGTAGAGCCAACCGTCATAACGTGCTCTCCTTCACAGCCACACTCGTGGGTTCTCAACTCCTGTGACCATCGAGACGTGTACCGATTTGGTAGAGCCGACCATCATAACGTGCTCTCCTTCACAGCCACACTCGTGGGTTTTCGACTAGGCTTCTAGTCGTTCCTCCTCTGGTCGTCTCTCCATTTCCGCTGGAGAGCCGAAGTGATCTGCGTCACCGCTCCGACGACCGCATTCCACTTGGCGATGTCGCTGCACATTCTTCGCACCACATTATCCGGGCTGGTGTCTGCTCCGATAATGGCCAGCATTTCGCTTCGCGCTGCCTCGAAGCGAGGGCAGCTGAACACCACGTGCTCCGGTGTTTCCTCGCAATCGACGCAGTCCGGACAGAGAGGAGACTCTGCATGTCCGAACCTGTGCAGGTACTTCCTGAAGCAGCCATGGCCCGACAGGAACTGTGTGAGGTGGAAGGTGACCTCTCCATGCCTTCTGCTCACCCACGTGGATACGGACGGGATAAGCCGATGCGTCCATCTGCCTTTCTCCGTGGTGTCCCACTCACGTTGCCACCTTGCCAGCGATTCGGCTTTCGCAGCTTCCCGGATACCTCTCGTGCCTCTCCGGGTGTAGCGCACGGTGTCCTCCTCCAGTGTGATGCCGATGGGGATCATTCCGGCTATGACGCCAACTGCTTCCGACGAAATGGTCCTGTACGCGCTTGCAACCCGCATGGCCATCAGTCTCTGCGTTCTGTCGAGCAGCGCTCGATTTCGCTTCGTCCCCAGCGCCGTCCACCATACCGGTCCGCCGTACCTAAGTATGGACGTCGCGACACTTGCCAAGAGGCGGCGCCTACTGCTCCTGGGTCCAGCGTTGTTCGGCATAATCCTCGACAGTGCCATGATCGCCTTAGCCGCCTTCTCGCAGGCGTAATCGACGTGGCTGTTGAAGTTCAGCCGGTCATCCACCATCACCCCGAGGTACTTGAGCGCTCTCTTCGAGTGCACTACGTGTTCCCCAACGTGTATCTGGGCCTGCTGCACCTTTTTGTGGTTACTAACCAGTATCATCTCCGTCTTGTGGTGAGCGATCCGCAGCTTCACCTCGAGCATCCAGTTCTCGATCATTGCGATTGCCTCCATAGCCAGCACTTCGACCTCCTCGACATTTTCGCCGGTTACCGTCAGCACTATGTCGTCTGCAAAGCCAACAATCTCTACGCCGTTGGGTAGCCCCAGTGTCAACACTCCGTCATACATTCCGTTCCACAGTGCTGAACCCAGAATGGATCCCTGCGGAACTCCCGCGGTAACAACAACGGTTTTTTGTCCATCGGCAGTGTCGTAGACCAGCACGCGGTTCTCGAAGTAGCTCTTCAAGATCATGCACAAATAGTCAGGCACCTTCATTTTGTGCAGCGCTGCTGCTATGGCCGCCCAGCTCGCACTGTTGAACGCGTTCTTGACGTCAATCGTGACTATTGCGCAGCAACGGTTCCCCCTGCGTTTTTTCCTCCGCGCTTCGTCGGCTTTCTCGACCACTTTCCGGATGGCGTCCACCGTGGATCTCCCTTTACGGAAGCCGAACTGCCTCGCTGCTAAGCCATGCTCGCTCTCCGTGTACTTGGTCAGCCGGTTAAGGATGATCCGTTCCAGAAGCTTTCCGAGGGTGTCCAGCAAACATATAGGCCTATACGATGATGGGTCCCCCGGTGGTTTGCCTGGCTTCGGCAGCAACACGAGCTTTTGAACCTTCCACGGGTCGGGGAAGTGTCCTTCGTCCAGGCATTTCTGCAGGACTGTTCGAAACCTATCCGGGAATGCTTGAACCGCCGATTTCAGGGCGAAATTCGGGATTCCATCCGGGCCGGGAGCTTTCTTCACCTTCAATCTCTTCGCTACTGCCACAAGTTCTTCGTTGGTGATCAGATGACCTTCGGCGTTGCTACCCCCTTCGTCGTTGTACGGTGTAGGAGGCCATGTCGTTGGGTCATGTCTTGGGAAGAGCCCTTCCACAATGACCTTCAGCTTGTCGGGACACGTTTCAGCCACCATCGATGGGCCTCTGATCTTCGCCATCGCGACACGATATGCGCTCCCCCAAGGGTTCGCATCAGCGTCTTGGCATAACTCCTTGAAGCAGTTTGTCTTGCTGCATTTGATCGCTTTCTTGAGCGCGGCCTTTGCAGACCGGTACTCCTCTCTGCGCTCCTCTCTAGTTGCTTCGGATCTTGCTCTCTGGACTCGTCTTC
This sequence comes from Culex pipiens pallens, assembly GCF_016801865.2. Classification (NCBI taxonomy): domain Eukaryota; kingdom Metazoa; phylum Arthropoda; class Insecta; order Diptera; family Culicidae; genus Culex; species Culex pipiens. Next base: position 518,985 of record NW_026292820.1, read on the forward strand.
TGGCGCTGAGGCAACTTGCCCGAAGGGTACCGAGTTCTTCATTCCACCAGTAAGCTGGACGACGACAGTTCCTTGGCTCCAGTCTCCGCGGCATGGTTGTGTCGCATGCTGTCACCAGTTGTGCTGTTAGCACGTCGGCACTCAAGTCTTGGGGACCATCACACCAATGGAGCGCTTCCACGAAGAGACCCTCGTCGAAGTACTGCAGCTTCCATTTCCTTCCGTAGGACCGGCTGCTCCTATCTGGTACAGGGGCTCGTCTCCCGATGCTGTACCGGATCGCTTGGTGATCGCTATGGGTATAGTCCTCACTCACCCTCCAGTTCATGTCGGCCGCCAGTCGCGGGCTACAGAACGTAACGTCGATAATGGACTCACGACCGTCTTTGCGGAAGGTACTGCTGGTTCCGCGATTCGCCAGCCTAACGTCTAGCTTTGCCAGAGCTTCCATTAGGCTATGCCCCCTAGCATTGGTGCATCTGCTACCCCACTCGACCGCCCACGCGTTGAAGTCACCTCCGATAACGATCGGGCTTCGTCCGATCAGTTCATCGGTCAGACTATCCAGCATCTGCTGAAACTGCTCCAAGGTCCATCTTGGGGGAGCATAGCAGCTACAGAAGAAGGTTCCGTTTACTTTGGCGATCACGAATCCTTCAAACGCCCTCGAGACCACTTCCTGTATGGGGTACCGCCCCATCACGTGTATCGCCGCCATTCTTGCTGTATCCGCGGCCCAGTTTCCGTTGTCGTGAGGAACTCGGTACGGTTCTGCAATAATTGCCACGTCACACCCCGTCTCCGCGGTCGACTGCCACAGCAGTTGCTGTGCAGTGTCGCAGTGATTGAGGTTCACCTGGGACACCTCCATTACTTTTTGCCCGAGGCCAGCTTCTTGTACACCGGGCAATTAAAGCCACCCGTCGCATGGCTATTGCCATCGCCTTCTTTACAGAGCACGCACTTCGGCTTATTTTTGCAGTCTCTTGCCATGTGGCCTTCTCTACCACATCTTCTGCAACTGTTGGTTCGATCGGGACCGTCGCAATTTCTCGCCTGGTGGCCGAAACCCATACAGCGGAAACACCTCGTCATCTGCTGGGTCACTCGAGGAACAGGCCTCAGTGGGCACACCGACCACCCTACTTTGACCTTGCCGGCTTCCAGCAGCTTAGACGCCGAAGGCGTCGATAGTCGGACCGACGCAATTTGCGTGCCGCCGTAGGCTTTCCTCAACCGGATTGCCATCGGTGTCGTGCGGTCATCCAGAAGAACGATCAGCGCATCTTCTAGCTCTTCCTCCGTCGTGATCTCGTCCAGGTTCCTGCACTCAATCGTTGTCTCCGGCGATAGCGCCCTTACCTTCGACTCGTAGCCTACGGCTTTCTCGACGAGGGACTTAAAAGCTGAGCTCTTGACCGCGGGGTCATTCTTCAGCTCAAAAAGCATCGCTCCGGTCTGTGTGCGCCTGGTTTTAACCACGTTCTCGCCAAGCTCCTTGAGTTCCGGATCGGTTCGTACTTTCCGGAGGAGGTCTGCGTACGAAACACCTTCCTTCACCTCGACCACCAAAGCCTCGCCTTTGTTACGCTCCCTGCGAAACTTGGGTTTTTGGGTGTCCTCGTTCTGCTTCCCTTTTTTCTTCCGCTTCTTTTTCTTGACCTTCTCCCATTCCTCCTTCCCTGGGTCTGGTTCTGGCTCCTTCGCTGGGTCCGGACTGTCTCCATTCCCCTGCTTCTGCTTCTTTGCGTCCTCCTCCTCTCCAGGCGTTTCCCTGTCCCTTTTAGAGCCTGGGCCGGGCGGCGTTTTCGGTTCTTTCTCCCGTAGCGCTTCCTCCTCCAGTTTTGCGTTCAGCGTTTCTTCGGCTCTTTCAGCTCTGAGCTTCAGTGAATTCCGCGTCACCACCAGCGAGCTGTTTTCGCGCTCTGCGGCATTCATGGCTGCCTTGACTCCATTCACCATCTGCTTGATTCTGGTGTGGACGTTGTTTTTGTCCTTGATGAAATCAAAGAGTTCGTTAACCCTCCTTCTGACCTCCTGCAACGCGGTCCTTCCGAGCAGGACTCCGTCCTGAGGGGTACTGCCGGCGAAGTTCAACAAGGATGACTTGGGAGTCTCCTCTCCAATTACTCCTATCTGCTGACTCGAAGCAGCCGCCTGGTTCAACACTGGGGATCTCAACACCTTCCCGCTTCCACGGAACGCGCTCGCCACCCCGCCTGCTGTGTCGCCGCCGTTTGACTCGCCTCCTGCCATTTCGACGTTTGCGTCCTCTTCTACCTCCGTGTTTTCCGATGCTTGGGGCGCATCGGGACCCTTTTGTTGGTTTGTTTCACTTGTCTTCATTTTGAATCCCACGAGTCGCTAGGGAAATACGGTCCGCTGCGCCAGTGCCCTGCCGTGACGCAGTAAGGGCAAATTACGTGTGGGGTTCGCCCCTGTGCCCCACAGGCTCCGTTATCGACTGGGAATTTGTTGAACCCCCCCAGCCATGCATCCCTCGACACGGGTCGCGTCACATCTTGGATTCGGGGTTTGGTGAGGTTTTGGGCTAAAACACTTATAGCGGCGTTCGATCGCTTGACAGAGGTGTTTACGGACCCATGTGGTTTTTTTTCGAAGAAATTAAACAGAGCCCTTGTTCAATTCCGCCACGTCCTAGACATCCTCCCGCTGCTGGTCCGGGGGCGATGCAATGAATGTATGCAATCGCCGACAGCTATCCGCCTACTGCAACCCGCCCGGTAGCTGGCAGCTAAGCTCCGCAGGGACCCTCACCTGTCCCCACGGTTCACGGGTGTGTGTGTGTGTGTGTGTGTGTGTGTGTGTGTGTGTGTGTGTGTGTGTGTGTGTGTGTGTGTGTGTTTTTTTTTTTTTTTTTTTTTTTTTTTTATTTATTTATTTATTTATTTTTTTTAATTTATTTATTTTTTTTTATTATTTTTTTTTTTTTTTTTTTACAAGGTCGGAATCTGCTATCAGACACCTGAGAATTCATTTCTCAGGTAGTGTGGGGTTGGGAAAACAAAAAGAGTTTTCCCGACCCACTAAACCAGTCCTTGAACGCCGTGCCCTTTTCCCCCCGGGACCACCTTTCGGTATAACTTCGGGGGGAGGCGTTGCATTTTCTGCACTAGTCTACTTACAGGATCCATGCCGGGTGCTAAAACCATTTCCTGTTCTACATACATATGAGTCCATGCGAGGGTTTAACCGCGCCCAAGAATCGCGTTGCTTTTGATCGGTTAGTCATATGCAGCCCTCTCCTTGGACCATCGAGACGTGTACCGATTTGGTAGAGCCAACCGTCATAACGTGCTCTCCTTCACAGCCACACTCGTGGGTTCTCAACTCCTGTAACCATCGAGACGTGTACCGATTTGGTAGAGCCTACCATCATAACGTGCTCTCCTTCACAGCCCCACTCGTGGGTTTTCGACTAGGCTTCTAGTCGTTCCTCCTCTGGTCGTCTCTCCATCTCCGCTGGAGAGCCGAAGTGATCTGCGTCACCGCTCCGACGACCGCATTCCACTTGGCAATGTCGCTGCACATTCTTCGCACCACATTATCCGGGCTGGTGTCTGCTCCGATAATGGCCAGCATTTCGCTTCTCGCTGCCTCGAAGCGAGGGCAGCTGAACACCACGTGCTCCGGTGTTTCCTCGCAATCGACGCAGTCCGGACAGAGAGGAGACTCTGCATGTCCGAACCTGTGCAGGTACTTCCTGAAGCAGCCATGGCCCGACAGGAACTGTGTGAGGTGGAAGGTGACCTCTCCATGCCTTCTGCTCACCCACGTGGATACGGACGGGATAAGCCGATGCGTCCATCTGCCTTTCTCCGTGGTGTCCCACTCACGTTGCCACCTTGCCAGCGATTCGGCTTTCGCAGCTTCCCGGATACCTCTCGTGCCTCTCCGGGTGTAGCGCACGGTGTCCTCCTCCAGTGTGATGCCGATGGGGATCATTCCGGCTATGACGCCAACTGCTTCCGACGAGATGGTCCTGTACGCGCTTGCAACCCGCATGGCCATCAGTCTCTGCGTTCTGTCGAGCAGCGCTCGATTTCGCTTCGTCCCCAGCGCCGTCCACCATACCGGTCCGCCGTACCTAAGTATGGACGTCGCGACACTTGCCAAGAGGCGGCGCCTACTGCTCCTGGGTCCAGCGTTGTTCGGCATAATCCTCGACAGTGCCATGATCGCCTTAGCCGCCTTCTCGCAGGCGTAATCGACGTGGCTGTTGAAGTTCAGCCGGTCATCCACCATCACCCCGAGGTACTTGAGCGCTCTCTTCGAGTGCACGACGTGTTCTCCAACGTGTATCTGGGCCTGCTGCACCTTTTTGTGGTTACTAACCAGTATCATCTCCGTCTTGTGGTGAGCGATCCGCAGCTTCACCTCGAGCATCCAGTTCTCGATCATTGCGATTGCCTCCATAGCCAGCACTTCGACCTCCTCGACATTTTCGCCGGTTACCGTCAGCACTATGTCGTCTGCAAAGCCAACAATCTCTACGCCGTTGGGTAGCCCCAGTGTCAACACTCCGTCATACATTCCGTTCCACAGTGCTGAACCCAGAATGGATCCCTGCGGAACTCCCGCGGTAACAACAACGGTTTTTTTGTCCATCGGCAGTGTCGTAGACCAGCACGCGGTTCTCGAAGTAGCTCTTCAAGATCATGCACAAATAGTCAGGCACCTTCATTTTGTGCAGTGCTGCTGCTATGGCCGCCCAGCTCGCACTGTTGAACGCGTTCTTGACGTCAATCGTGACTATTGCGCAGCAACGGTTCCCCCTGCGTTTTTTCCTCCGCGCTTCGTCGGCTTTCTCGACCACTTTCCGGATGGCGTCCACCGTGGATCTCCCTTTACGGAAGCCGAACTGCCTCGCTGCTAAGCCATGCTCGCTCTCCGTGTACTTGGTCAGCCGGTTAAGGATGATCCGTTCCAGAAGCTTTCCGAGGGTGTCCAGCAAACATATAGGCCTATACGATGATGGGTCCCCCGGTGGTTTGCCTGGCTTTGGCAGCAACACGAGCTTTTGAACCTTCCACGGGTCGGGGAAGTGTCCTTCGTCCAGGCATTTCTGCAGGACTGTTCGAAACCTATCCGGGAATGCTTGAACCGCCGATTTCAGGGCGAAATTCGGGATTCCATCCGGGCCGGGAGCTTTCTTCACCTTCAATCTCTTCGCTACTGCCACAAGTTCTTCGTTGGTGATCAGATGACCTTCGGCGTTGCTACCCCCTTCGTCGTTGTACGGTGTAGGAGGCCATGTCGTTGGGTCATGTCTTGGGAAGAGCCCTTCCACAATGACCTTCAGCTTGTCGGGACACGTTTCAGCCACCATCGATGGGCCTCTGATCTTCGCCATCGCGACACGATATGCGCTCCCCCAAGGGTTTGCATCAGCGTCTTGGCATAACTCCTTGAAGCAGTTTGTCTTGCTGCATTTGATCGCTTTCTTGAGCGCGGCCTTTGCAGACCGGTACTCCTCTCTGCACTCCTCTCTAGTTGCTTCGGATCTTGCTCTCTGGACTCGTCTTCTGGCGCTGAGGCAACTTGCCCGAAGGGTACCGAGTTCTTCATTCCACCAGTAAGCTGGACGACGACAGTTCCTTGGCTCTAGTCTCCGCGGCATGGTTGTGTCGCATGCTGTCACCAGTTGTGCTGTTAGCTCGTCGGCACTCAAGTCTTGGCGACCATCACGCCAATGGAGCGCTTCCACGAAGAGACCCTCGTCGAAGTACTGCAGCTTCCATTTCCTTCCGTAGGACCGGCTGCTCCTATCTGGTACAGGGGCTCGTCTCCCGATGCTGTACCGGATCGCTTGGTGATCGCTATGGGTATAGTCCTCACTCACCCTCCAGTTCATGTCGGCCGCCAGTCGCGGGCTACAGAACGTAACGTCGATAATGGACTCACGACCGTCTTTGCGGAAGGTACTGCTGGTTCCGCGATTCGCCAGCCTAACGTCTAGCTTTGCCAGAGCTTCCATTAGGCTATGCCCCCTAGCATTGGTGCATCTGCTACCCCACTCGACCGCCCACGCGTTGAAGTCACCTCCGATAACGATCGGGCTTCGTCCGATCAGTTCGTCGGTCAGACTATCCAGCATCTGCTGAAACTGCTCCAAGGTCCATCTTGGGGGAGCATAGCAGCTACAGAAGAAGGTTCCGTTTACTTTGGCGATCACGAACCCTTCAAACGCCCTCGAGACCACTTCCTGTATGGGGTACCGCCCCATTACGTGTATCGCCGCCATTCTTGCTGTATCCGCGGCCCAGTTTCCGTTGTCGTGTGGAACTCGGTACGGTTCTGCAATAATTGCCACGTCACACCCCGTCTCCGCGGTCGACTGCCACAGCAGTTGCTGTGCAGTGTCGCAGTGATTGAGGTTCACCTGGGACACCTCCATTACTTTTTGCCCGAGGCCAGCTTCTTGTACACCGGGCAATTAAAGCCACCCGTCGCATGGCTATTGCCATCGCCTTCTTTACAGAGCACGCACTTCGGCTTATTTTTGCAGTCTCTTGCCATGTGGCCTTCTCTACCACACCTTCTGCAACTGTTGGTTCGATCGGGACCATCGCAATTTCTCGCCTGGTGGCCGAAGCCCATGCAGCGGAAACACCTCGTCATCTGCTGGGTCACTCGAGGAACAGGCTTCAGTGAGCACACTGACCATCCTACTTTGACCCTGCCTACTTCCAAGAGCTTGGACGCCGCAGGCGTCGATAGCCGAATCGACGCAATCTGCGAGCCACCGTAGGCTTTCCTCAACCGGATTGCCATCGGTGTCGTACGGTCTTCCAGAAGAACAATCAGCGCATCCTCTAGCTCTTCCTCCGTCGTGATCTCGTCCAGGTCTCTGCACTCGAGCGTTGTCTCCGGCGATAGCGCCCTTACCTTCGACTCATAGCCTACGGCCTTCTCGACAAGAGACTTGAAAGCTGAGCTCTTGACCGCGGGGTCTTTCTTCAGCTCAAAAAGCATCGCTCCGGTTTGAGTGCGTCTGGTTTTAACCACGTTCTCGCCAAGCTCCTTGAGTTCCGGATCTCTCTGTGTGTGTGTGTGTGTGTGTGTGTGTGTGTGTGTGTGTGTGTGTGTGTGTGTGTGTGTGTGTGTGTGTGTGTGTGTGTGTGTGTGTGTGTGTGTGTGTGTGTGTGTGTGTGTGTGTGTGTGTGTGTGTGTGTGTGTGTGTGTGTGTGTGTGTGTGTGTGTGTGTGTGTGTGTGTGTGTGTGTGTGTGTGTGTGTGTGTGTGTGTGTGTGTGTATTTGACCAACAATGTCACTCAGTTTTCTCAGCACTGGCTGAACCGATTTTGACCAAACCATTCGCATTCGACTTGGTTTGGGGTCCCATACGGTGCTATTGAATTGTTTGAAGTTTCGATAAGTAGTTCAAAAGTTTTGTATAAAAATGTGTTTTCGCATATTTTCGGAACTTGAATAAATGGCAGTAAACTGAACCAAACATCATCATGTTATGACCGAATCTTTCGTGACGGGACAACGTTTGTACGCATATGTTTTCAGTTTTTGCTGATAACTTCAAAATCTGTGAGAAAAGGTACCAATATTTATACAAATTTGGAAAGTACATTAAATTTCTAATAAGATTCACTCCAGCAAACATTTAAAACACAAAGTTTGAGTCAAGAGAGTTACAAATGTAGCGTGACGGGACAACATCGTACAATTGGATCATTTTGATTTTCATACACAAAAGTGAAGAACTCTACTCTCCTAGTAAGTTTTTGGAAAAACCCTTTTTTACAGTTGTTTCTAAAATGAAAAACGAAGATTTTGCTTACTGGATCACCCAATTTCGTCAATTTTTGTTGATTTGACAGGTACTTCTTTTCGTGACGGGACAACGCAGATATTTTGCAAAAGAGGGTTTTGCTCGCGTTGTCCCGTCACGAAATGAAGCAATTGTGAAAATCTCAACTGACTAGTCAACTTTAACTAATTTGGATTGCACATTCCCTGAGTACTTTGGAGTATTATATGGCTCATATTCGAGTTCAGCGACTCCAAGTTAATTAAATTTGACCCGTTGATTTCCTGTTACAACCCTGAACAAAAAAATCAAATTTTCTAGCTTCACCATATTGGCCGCCATCTTGGAATGCACATTCCCTGAGTACTTTAGAGTATTCTATGACACATATTCAAGTTCAGCGACCCCAAATTAGTTGAATTTGACCCATTGATTGCCTGTTACACATCTGAAAAAAAATCAAATTTTCTAGCTTCGCCATATTGGCCGCCATCTTGGATTGCACATCCCTGAGTATTTTGGAATATTCTAGAGCTCAAATTCGAGTTCAGCAACCCTTTGTTAAATTAGACCTGTTCATTGCCGGTTACATTTCTTTATAAAATATCGAATATTATAGCACCGCCATATTGGCCGCCATTTTGGATTGCACATTCCCTGAATACTTTGGAGTATTCTAGGAGTCATATTCGAGCTCAGCGACCCCAAATTAGTTAAAGTTGACTAGTCAGTTGAGATTTTCACAATTGCTTCATTTCGTGACGGGACAACGCGAGCAAAACCCTCTTTTGCAAAATATCTGCGTTGTCCCGTCACGAAAAGAAGTACCTGTCAAATCAACAAAAATTGACGAAATTGGGTGATCCAGTAAGCAAAATCTTCGTTTTTCATTTTAGAAACAACTGTAAAAAAGGGTTTTTCCAAAAACTTACTAGGAGAATAGAGTTCTTCACTTTTGTGTATGAAAATCAAAATGATCCAATTGTACGATGTTGTCCCGTCACGCTACATTTGTAACTCTCTTGACTCAAACTTTGTGTTTTTAAATGTTTGCTGGAGTGAATCTTATTGGAAATTTAATGTACTTTCCAAATTTGTATAAATATTGGTACCTTTTCTCACAGATTATGAAGTTATCAGCAAAAACTGAAAACATATGCGTACAAACGTTGTCCCGTCACGAAAGATTCGGTCATAACATGATGATGTTTGGTTCAGTTTACTGCCATTTATTCAAGTTCCGAAAACATGCGAAAACACATTTTTATACAAAACTTTTGAACTACTTATCGAAACTTCAAACAATTCAATAGCACCGTATGGGACCCCAAACCAAGTCGAATGCGAATGGTTTGGTCAAAATCGGTTCAGCCAGTGCTGAGAAAACTGAGTGACATTGTTGGTCAAATACACACACACACACACACACACACACACACACACACACACACACACACACACACACACACACACACATTTGTTCAGTTTTCGATTCTGAGTCAATATGTAGGGTACGTTATCCATTAGTGGACCCCTTTCCTATAGTGGACCCTCTGAAGGGTTTTTAATGGAAAATTCAATAAAATCACAATTTCAAGCGTGTTGTTGTCTACAAATCTTTTATTTGGCATGTTCAGCATCATTTAGAACAATGATGACTGACATTGAATTGTCCTTTTCACCAAAATAAGTGTTTTGAGTTCGACATCTGGCCACTAGCATTTTCACAACAAAACTGCATTTATATTTTATGATTGAATTAACCATCCAATCATTTTTTGACTGATTATTTAACTTCAGCAAGTCGAAGTAATGTAAGTTTAAGGATATTTACTAAAATAAAGCGAAGAAATGCAATTTTCTAGCAAAAATTATGGGGGTCCAATATAGGACAACGAAAATCCAAACTTTTCCAAAATTAATTAAACCTTCAAAAATGATGAAAACTGTGTGTAACTGTGTAAAGTTTCTCTAAAACATACAATAAATGCTTGTTGTTATCAACCTAAACGCATATTTTTTCAATTATGAGTATAAATATAGCTGTTTTCATGTTTAAAGTACCAATAATGCTGAAGCCGTAAGAATGTATAATTAATCAAAACTATAGTTAATTGTACTTAACTGAAGCACCATAATTGCAGTTTGAAATGATATTTTATAATAATAAATCAATAACAAAACATTTTTTTCCAATAAACATGCGTGGTTTTATCAGCAACTGTAAACAATTCTATTGTTTAGTATCGGTCAACCATTTATGTAATTAATATGGAAAAATGTGCATCAAGATTACTTTATTTAAATTATTTTTATGTTTACAGTGGTTTTTGAGACGTTTTCTCTGATCTTTTTCGGAAATAAATGTGTTTAAATGTCTGTTTGGTTTTTTTGTTGTTTAAAGCCAAATTTGTTAACAAAAAATATGTGTTTAAGGCTAATATGGAGATCGGAAGAAAAGGGGTCAAGAAACAGCTTTACGAACAGCAGAACAAAGGAGAGGGAGCGTTTTCTTGGGGCTTTTCTTCTCCCTCTCTGGCTTGCTTTCGCTGCCGCTGCTGCCCATTTGAAATTTTTCTTGACCGATTCCTTCCGAAGTGCATACCGTAATCTGGGGTGAATTGGGACTACAGTCTGAATAGGGACAGCAGTTTTTAGAGCACCTAATGCTTTTAAATTTGGAAATGGATGTACACATTTTGTTGGCCTGAGTCTGTTCTAACTGAAACCAACCAGAAAAATCAAAATATTGTGCTACATCATGGTTAAACTGCTGTCCCAATTCACCCTTAAGTGTCCCGATTGACCCCAGTTTACGGTACACCGCTTTATGATGAAAAGTGAGCAAAATCCATCTTTTATTCATTATATCTATCATTAGGCCTACACCATGCATCAAAACATCAAATATCGGTTAAATTTGGTATAAAAATAACAGTTTGCCTATAGTGGACCCGGGTCCACAATCGGATTATGAACCCGGGTCCATTATAGGAAAAGGGGGTCCACAACAGGCAAAAAACACTTTTTTTTCAATTGGCTATTTTTCTGCTCAAAAACAAATAACAAATAGTCAAAATTGTTCGAAAGACTTCAGTTTTCATTGTTTTGTACAAAGGATTATGAAAAAGTGCTTAAAATATTGAAAATTTGTGAAAAATGTACTTCGGCTCTACTAGGGGGTCCACTAATGGTTAAAATACCCTATACATCAAGGTGGGTTTTCGAGCTTTAAATAAAAAAAAGTTCAATTTTAGAGCAGGATTATAGCCTTACCTCAGTGAGGAAGGCAAAATGGCTTTGACCACATTTACTGGTCCAAAATTGTGAATCAAAAATAGAATTTTCGTATCCGACCCAACGGCTACAAATCTGAAGTATGAAAATTGTGAGTATACGAGCGGTTTTCCAGTGATAGACGGCACAAATTTATAAAAGCGGATACATACATCGCACAAGTATTTCAGAAAAGGAATTCTCGAAAATCAGGCTTTGAGTTCCGGGTTACGGGCCAAAATTCAATCGAAAGAGCGCATCAAAACCTTCCAAATAGTAATAGGATTTTTTGTGGGACGATTCCCAGTCGTGCACGATTTTTTAAAAGATTTCTGAATAAAGCGTCTTTCCAAAAGCAACCCTTAAAGATTTCTTTTGTAAGAAAGGCAAAAAGTTTTTGCAAAAATTGGCATTAATCTTTTAAAACGTTGTCGTCAAACATCAGTTGACTTTTTTTTATCGGAGCAAACATTGCAAGCAAATTTACAAGTAGTTGTAAAACTTTACACAAAAATGGTTAATGCCAATGCGACAAAATTAATAAATGATATCACAGCAGCAGCAGGCCTAGCTATTGTGTTTCATTTGTTTATAGGACCTATTCAAAAAAATCTCTAGAGATGAAGAAAAAGTATGTGATGAAGACGTTACGGAGCAGTGCAAAAATTAAACAATCTAAGCTGATTAAAATCATTGTTACATTTTCTTGAAACTAAATAAGAAATCGAACAGAGAAAAAAAAAATTAGAACAGAAAATGCATTTAACACTAACATTTAATTTCTTGACCAATATATTGATCGCCTTAATTTTTTCTCCAGTTTGGAATGCTTAAACTACAGAACAAAAAACAAACGATTACAACGACCAGGGCTGATTTCTAGGTTAGTCAAGGGTAGTCACCGAATAATATAATAATTTAATTTTGAAAAATATTTTTTTAAAGTTTACTGCGCCCTCGTAAAAAAAAACTATACCGCCCTAAGGAGGGCGCTGAGTCCAAAAATTGCACTTTTTCAAAGTTGCCAAGTTGATAATTTGTCCCACTCAGCGCGTTCCGTTTGAATTCCGTTTAGAATTCCGCTTGAGCGAAAAAAGTTCGATTCGAATTCTAAACAGTGTTCGTTTTAGATTCTAAACCGCATTCCGTTTCAAACGCAACAACCGGTTCCGTTTGAATTTTCGCCGCAAATCGGTTCAAGCGGAATTCAAACGGAAACGAAACGGAATGGACGGGTTGATTTGACAGCTTCTTCTTCTTCTTCTTGTTTTTACTTATTGATTTTCGTGTTTGTTCTGGTTGATCTGAATTTCAACCAGAAAGAAAGTGATTAGACGATGTTGTACTAATTTAAGCCTTTTATTTGTATTCCGGTCAAAATTCCGGTAAAACTATACATAAATAAAAAAAGCTACCCAACCCCAAAACCAAACCAATGTAATCAAAAAGTTTTACAATGAAGGGATAAGGAAACAGCTACTATGATGATGATAAACTATTATGATGTTAAGGTTGTGTGCTGCTGGAGTTCTGGATGGCGTGGCGTGCAAAGTTCTCGTCGAGCCGCGCGTCAATCGTGTGGACGCCGCTGCTTTCGTCCTTACTGACGTCACCGCGAAGCTGGTCGATTCCGTCGTCTTCGTCTTGGCAGCCGTCGTCCGAGTCGGAGTATTCCGTCGACTGAAGTGGTCGGTCCAGGTCGGGCTCGGTGTCTGGTCGTCAACCCCTTCCAAGAAGACTTCCAAGGTCGTTGTGGTCATCGTCTTGACCGGAGTGTCAACTTGCTCGGCGATCGGGTAAACTGGTTCGATGGACGACGGGCACTCCGATGATGGTTCCGCCGTTTGGTTAAGGGAAGATGTTCACGTGAGGGTTTCGCAAGAGACATTTGCTGGGCGGTGGGATGACCGTGTGCTGCGGGTTGCACATCGTTTAGCCGCCGACTTCGGTGCTGCATCCACAAAAAACCTCCCTCATCCGTAAACACGATCGCCATCTCAATCTCGGTCCCCCTCGTTGAACCTGCCACAGCAGACTGTTGCCTTCTTGCGGCCTGATTTGGCCGGAACTGCTACTGATACTGCCGCGGGGGATTTGACCAGGGAAGCTGCATCTGAAAGGAAAAAAAAGAAAAAAGTGTTATTTTGATTGATGAAGTCAACTCGCTGCATCAACTTCTGCTGCATCGACTTCCGGGACATACACAAGAGTTTCTTCCTTCCACACCGATCTGCTCCGGCTCCGATTCGAGGTCTTCGGCTCCACCGCGTGTTTGCCGATGGGCTTCTCATGCAGTTCCACGAGAGCGGCAGCCGAAGTTGCGCTGGCAGGTTCTCGCGCCAGGTCACGGGGTTTCTCCAGTCGGATGCGGGCAATGATTTCACCTAGGTTCCCTTCCAATCCGGCCAAACAAAATAATTTTGTAAGACTGGATTGACTGCCGGATGTCGACGAAAAAAAATCACGAGCAAACAAGTTTGACGTTTAACTTATACTGTCACCAAATACTAATACACTGACAAAAAACCGATTTGGCGAACGGCGGCGAAATGTCACCGTAGTTCCACCATACACCAGCAGGTGTCACTAATGTGCAAAACTGGCTCAAACGGAATCTAAACGGAGTCCAACCGGAAATTCCGTTTAGAAAATTTCTAAGCAATTTTCGAAGCGGAATTCGAAGCGGAATGAAACAGTCAAGCCGTGGATTTTTTGATTGGGGTGCTGCGCCTCAATGACAGTGCTATGCCGCCCCCACCCAGTTAACTCAATCCGAATTCTGAAACGGAATCTATTTAGAATCGTATACGAATTCCGTTTCAAACGCAACAACCGGTTCCGTGTTTGAACCGGTTGTTGCGTTTGAAACGGAATTTGTGTACGATTCTAATTAGATTCCGTTTCAGAATTCGGATTGATTTGACTGGGCAGGAAGGCGCTAGGGGGGGGGTGTAAGTCAAAAATTTCCTTTGAAAAAAATGCCCTCAGAGGGCGCCTAGGTACCCAGTAGGGTGGTCCAAATCCGGACTTTTTTGGGGCTACCCCCTGAAATCAAAGATTGACCCATCACTAGGCTTAATTCCAAATTTGAGCTCATTCTGACCACGGGAACCCCTCCCTCCAATCACTTAAAGTTTGTATGGGAAAAATCGTCAAAATGTATGGAGAAAAGCAACTGTTTTACTTTTTTACCTGTGAAAGGCGCCATAGTTATCCGATTCTTACCATTTCTAAAATGTAGAACCTTCATTAAATTTAGAACAACTTTCCCCAAGACACCATATTTTTAGGATTTTTTCCCGCGAAGTTATTAGCGCCCAAAACTGACCAATTTTGCGCGGCCAGCTGTAAGGGGCTACCTAACAACGATGTTTATTTCCAATTCGTACACGCACGTGCTCTCTCTCAGGTTCAAACTCTCTCACGAGCTTGCTTGCCTGCCTGCCTGCCTGTTTGACTACAAGCTTGCACTCTGTTTCTCTGCTTGGACTTTTGTCGTCTTCGTCGTTTTCGTTTGCTATCCGCTGCGCTGCGTTCCTGGCATGTTTATTATAATTTTCAACTAAAATATCAGGTTTGTTTTGAGATATATTTATTTATTCTTAAATTATGTCAAAGTGCACGGAAAAAAATAATTTAAAGAAAATACAGCTTAGGCTCATTAAAAAATTACAGCAAATGTCAGGTTAACAGGGTTTGTTTGTTTTTCCAAGCATTACAAGCAGTTGTTCGTATATGCTAAATAATCATGATAATAATTTAATTATTTAAAAAAAAATCAGGTAATACAAATTATGTTACTTTAGGTAGTTTACTTAAACAAAAATATACTTTATTACAAGTCAAGGCAATTTTACAACTATTGCTGCAAATTTTCATTCATACTCTATAAAATTATTACTTTTTGTGTTGTCTGAAAATTTCTTTCTGTGTTCCAACAAATATTGCAACTTTTCTTAATTTTTTGTCGTTTTCCTGATTTTTTTGAAAAAAAATATAAAAAATAACATTATCCCTATTTAAAAATTTACTCAATAATAAAAGATGACCGTGGATGAATGACGATCATGGATGAACTAATTCATCGAAATTTTTATTCTCTCTCACACGCTCTGGTAATATGATATCTATTGTTAATCACATAATACATTTAATTTTATATCTTAAATCAAACCTGCTATTTTAGTTGAAAATTATAATAAACATGCCAGGAACGCGGCGCAACGGACGGCAAACGAAAACGACGACGACGACAAAAGTCCAAGCAGAGAAACAGAGCGCGAGCTTGTAGGCAAACAGGCAGGCAAGCAAGCTCGTGAGAGAGTTTGAACCTGAGAGAGAGCACGTGCGTATATGCATTGGAAATAAACATCGTTATTAGGTAGCCCCTTACAGCTGGCCGCGCAAAAATGGTCAGTTTTGGGCGCTAATAACTTCGCGGGAAGTTATCCTAGAAATATGGTGTCTTCGGGTAAGTTGTTCTAAATTTAATGAAGGTTCTACATTTGAGAAATGGTAAGAATCGAATAACTATGGTGCCTTTCACAGGTAAAAAAGTAAAACAGTTACTATGGATACAAAGAGACGAGTTGTTCCTTTTAATTCCGCTATATATTTTTAATATCTTGACAGATACGTATTTCTGTAGACTTCATCAGTATTCTGTTCTCGACTGAAGGTTCATCGCTGGGGTATCCGTATTTGTAGTTACTGTAGGTACTACCTCCTTGTTCTTCTTTGGTGCCTGTATAGGTAACAGCTTAAACAGCCACGTTGAGCCGTTACCTGAATCCTTGTTGAGTAAACGTTTGTTGCCTGCCTTGAAGATTTCCAAACTTTCGGCGACAGCATGGAACAGAGCTACTTCCAGTTCAGGGATTGCATCTACCAACAGAGGATGGGAGCATCGATGGGTAACCCACTGTCACCGTTCCTGAGCGATGTTTATATGGCTGCTTTGGAACACGAACTACAGACCAAAAACCTACTACCAGAACGTTGGTGGAGATACGTGGATGACGTCTTCTGCATCATCAAAAGGGATTCACTAACAACGGTACTGGACACCATAAACAGTGCACGCAGAAGCATCAAGTTCACTTACGAAATGGAAGTCGAAGGAAAGTTACCTTTCTTAGACATCCTGATCCTAAGAGAACCAGGTTGCCCATCTTCGTTTTCTTTCGAGATATACAGGAAGCCAACAAACACCAGAAGAACAATCCCAGCCACGTCAAACCATTCATTCCAACATAAGATGGCAGCATACCATTTATACATAGGATGACAACTTTACCCCTCAGCGAAGCAGGAAAACAAAAAGAATTGGAGTACATTTTTGAAACAGCGGAAATCAACGGTTACAGCAGAACAACTATCCAAGCAATCATCGATAAGAAGGAAAGAAAAATCCACAGAACGTCACTCACAACCCTTGCACCACCAGTAGAGCCACTACGAAGAGCAGCAGTAGAATTCGACTACAGGATAACACGCCCATTACGACAAAAACTGGCTAAATTTGGCATCGATTTAGTGTTCAGTAGTAGAAACCAGAGCTGAAAATGTCAGGGGTCCTGACGCGAAAATCGGCGACGCATACACGATTTTTTCAGATCCATTCACAGAACCGCAAAACCGTGACATAAACAAACCCGACTCAGTCGTGAGTGCCCTAGTTCACTGAGCAGCTGCAATGCGAGGCAGTAGTCGACCAACGCTCATTCGACGTTGCACGCACACACATAAAGAAACAAGTTTTTACACAAAAAGTTGGTATTTATGCGTGGAAATGTAATTTTGAATATAAGTTATGGTTGTTTTAAATGTTTTGCACAGTCTAGAACCATTCAATTGTTTAAAAATAGTCAAAATAGTGTTTAGAGAGGATTTTACGAGTCAGTCATACGACACGAATTGAGTGAGTGTAGCTCATTTTTTCACGTCTCTCATTCTCCAGCAGCCGACCGGCACGAGTCAGGCGGCAGTGGTTGAACGGACACAGTAGGCTTACAGTCAGATGCTAGCAGTGAACTGACATTTTGGTTTGCTTCATGTGTACGCTGGGTTGGAAACATTTTGCAGGCCTGGTAGAAACAGCCAGTTGGAATCCATCTTAGGTTCAACGAAAGACCCCATACCGACTTTAGGCAAACCCGGCATTTACGAGGTATCCTGCGGCCACTGTGATATGAGCTACATTGGACAAACTAAGAGATTGCTGCAAACCAGGTTGGGCGAACATATAGACACCGATGTCAGAATTGCCAAGGAGGAAATACGGAAAGGATTTGTCCCCCATTTAAAGTCAGCAGTAGCCGAACACATCATCAAGGAGAAACATAACATCACAACTAGCGACGCGGTCATCTTAAGACACATCACGAACCCATCGAAGCTTGCTGTCGCCGAAAGTTTGGAAATCTTCAAGGCAGGCAACAAACGTTTACTCAACAAGGATTCAGGTAACGGCTCAACGTGGCTGTTACCTATACAGGCACCAAAGAAGAACAAGGAGGTAGTACCTACAGTAACTACAAATACGGATACCCCAGCGATGAACCTTCAGTCGAGAACAGAACACTGATGAAGTCTGCAAGTAGTAGACGAAATACGTATCTGTCAAAGATATTAAAAATATATAGCGGAATTAAAAGGAACAACTCGTCTCTTTGTATTCATAGTAATGGATTCTGCTAAAACGCTCAACCAAACCACAAGTAAAACAGTTGCTTTTCTCCATACATTTTGACGATTTTTCCCATACAAACTTTAAGTGATTGAAGGGAGGGGTTCCCGTGGTCAGAATGAGCTCAAATTTGGAATTTAGCCTAGTGATGGGTCAATCTTTGATTTCAGGGGGTAGCACCAAAAAAGTCCGGATTTGGACCACCCTAGTACCCAGGTATCAAAATTTGCTAAATAAAAAAATCGCTCTAGAAAGATCAGGGCTGGTTTCTAGGTTAGTCAAGGGTAGTCACCGACTGACTAAGGTTTTCAAAAAAAATAATAAAATAATTTTTTTTTAAAAAATATTTAAAAAAAAATACTGCGCCCTCTTAAAAAAAACTATACCGCCCTCAGGAGCGCGCTGAGTCCGAAAATTGCACTTTGCAAATTTGCCAAGTTGCTAATTTGTGCTGCGCAAAAATTTTCATTGAAAAAAACGCCCCTAGGTACCCAGGTACCAAAATTTGTTCGAACACGGAACCGGTTGTTGCGTTTGAAACGGAATTTGTATATGATTCTAATTAGATTCAGTTTCAGAATTCGGATTGATTTGACTGGGAGGTTTTCCATAGGGACGTGGCGTTACATCGTGCTGCCATCTGGTTTTTTTAAGTGCAAGAGTGGAAAAGTGCTGAGTCATCGTCTAAAAATAGACGGCGTCCTATCTCGCCCATCAAAATGAATTCGATAATGGAGTCGGTTTCGATGGAGAAAAAATTTAAAACGTGGTCTAAAAATAGCGACGCCATCCCCCTATACTGATGAGCATTAGGGTGTAATATGGTTGCATGGAAAAAAATAAAGTTGTCCAAATTTAGCGAGCACACCAATTTTTCAGTTCCTTTTGGGGTCCTAAACAACTCCCTAAAGTTTGGGAACGTTTGGTTTAGTCCTCACTTTGCGCAAAGCGATTCAATTTTCCATATAAATTTGTATGGGAAAAAACATTTTTTTAGATTTTGATATTTATAAAATCCACGTTTCACGCTGTACTAAAACCGGATTCATATTCGGATGCTCTGGAAGGTGCTCTACAACTTTCCCGAAGAGAGTTTGGTGCTAGCTTGTCGCTGAAAGAAGATACAGCGTCCTCAAAACTCGTCTAAAACGTGATTTTCGATCAAAAAACACGTTTTAGACGAGTTTTGACAACGCTGTATCTTTTTATAGGAGCAAGTTAACACCATACTCTCTTCAGGAAAGTTGTAGAGCACATTCCAGAGCATCCGAATATGAATCCGGTTTTAGTACAGCGTGAAACGTGGATTTTATAAATATCAAAATCTAAAAAAATGTTTTTTCCCATACAAATTTATATGGAAAATTGAATCGCTTTGCGCAAAGTGAGGACTAAACCAAACGTTCCCAAACTTTGGGGAGTTGTTTAGGACCCCAAAAGGAACTGAAAAATTGGTGTGCTCGCTAAATTTGGACAACTTTATTTTTTTCCATACAACCATATTACACCCTAATGCAACATGTATGCTCATTAGGGTGTAATATGAAAATCGATTTTCCAGCACAGCAATTTTTCAGTTCCTTTTGGGTTCCTAAACAACTCCCCAAAGTTTGGGAACGATTGGTTTAGTCCTAACTTTGCGCAAGCGATTCAATTTTCCATATAAATTTTATGGGATTTTTTTTTTATTTTGATGTTTATAAAATCCACGTTTCACGCTGTACTAAAACCGGATTCATATTCGGATGCTCTGGAATGTGCTCTACAACTTTCCTGAAGAGAGTATGGTGCTAACTTGCTCCTATAAAAAGATACAGCGTTGTCAAAACTCGTCTAAAACGTGTTTTTTGATCGAAAATCACGTTTTAGACGAGTTTTGAGGACGCTGTATCTTCTTTCAGCGACAAGCTAGCATCATACTCTCTTCGGGAAAGTTGTAGAGCACCTTCCAGAGCATCCGAATATGAATCCGGTTTTAGTACAGCGTGAAACGTGGATTTTATAAATATCAAAATAAAAAAAAAAGTTTTTCCCATACAAATTTATATGGAAAATTGAATCGCTTTGCGCAAAGTTAGGATTAAACCAATCGTTCCCAAACTTTGGGGAGTTGTTTAGGAACCCAAAAGGAACTGAAAAATTGCTGTGCTGGAAAATCGATTTTCATATTACACCTTATGTTGCATATATGCAACGATACGACTTGAACTAACTTTGGAGAAAAAAATCAAAATGCACAAATGGTCATTCTGATCTACTTCCCACTCGTAAAATAATCTGGTAAATTTGAGTTTCTGGCGCAGGCGGACGTTTGTCGTGCAGTTCAGTCACACTTGGCACACTTTTTCTAGCCAAGTTTTGCGTAAAGCGGTAAACGCACTTCGGAAGGAACCGGTCAAGAAAAAAATCAAATGGACAGCAGCGGCAGCGCAAGCAAGTCAGAGAGGGTGAAGAAAAGCCCCAAGAAATCGCTCCCTCTCCTTTGTTCTGCTGTTCGTAAAGCTGTTTCTTGACCCCTTTCCTTCCGATCAGCGTACTAGCCTTAACACCAGACGAATCTGGCGAAAATCGGGCAAAATTTCTGCCAGCTGTCTGGCAACAAAATCAACCGGTTCAATCGGTTGAACCGTGCACGACCGGTTTGTGTCATATTCGCCAGAAATAATGGCAGAAATCTGGGGTAAATCTGGGGGAAATTCTGACAGATGGCTGGCGCAAGCTCCCAGACGAACGCCAGAATTGCGCCCGCAATTTCCCACCGGGATTCCTTATGATTCGAAAATGCGCAGTCACTTTTTACAAGTTTTAATTTGCTTGTGAAACCTGCCTAATCAAAATTTTGTTGTTCTTTGCAGTGTTGGGCTTTCTTATAATAGTTTTTATCGCAAGTGTAACAGGTTTTTTCGTAATGTGGTTCACTGATGTTTATGATAATTCAATACTAGAGGTAAATTTAATGTGGTATTGTTTTGTCCAAAACCAAAATATGTTTTTTTTTACAGAAACTAAAGCTGACGTACAACTCAACCGCTGCCGAGTGGTGGGAGAATCCACCAATAAATCCACTACTTAAAGTTCACGTTTTTAACTACACTAACGTTGATGAGTTTTTCGAAGGAAAAGCTCCAAAGCTCGAGGTGGTTGATTTGGGTCCTTATGTATTTCTTGAAACTGCTGGAAAAACTAACGTTTCTTTTAACAATGATGGCACGATAACATACAAAGTAACCTTAGTTTTTTTTCTAAATTTAATATTCAGTTTAATATGTTATGTTTTTTCAGGAAAAGAGATCTTACCAATTTTTGGCAAATCAATCCAATGGAATGCAGTTTGACAAGGTGGTTGTTCCGAACATTCCTATGTTAACAGCAATATCAAACTACTACGACGAATCATTCTACAAAAAGATGATTTTGAATACGGCTTTAACGGGTGTGAAAGCTAAGCCGTTTAAAGTCTTGCCCGTAGATTCGTTTTTGTGGGGATACGAAGATGAGCTGCTGAGTTTGGCACAAAAATTTTCTTTCAATCCGGAGGTGTCGTTTTCAAAGTTTGGGATATTGATGACGGTAAGTAAGTACCATGCACTAGAGATTCGGTGGTAAACTTTAGACCTAGAGAGAACATCATGATAACCACTCGGAAAATAATCTGGTAAATTTGAGTGTCTGGCGCAAACGGACGATTGTCGTGCAGTTCAGACACACTTGGCACACTTATTCTAGCCAAGTTTAGCGTAACGCCAAATAACCGGCGTAACCAAAATCAACCGGTTTAATCGGTTGAACCGTGCACGACCGGTTTGTGTCATATTCGCCAGAAATCATGGCAGAAATCTTGGGGAAATTATGCCAGATGGCTGGCGCAAGCCCCCAGACAAACGCCAGAATTGCGCCCACATTTTCCGACCGGGTAGTTAACTAGATCATGTTATAAATGTATTAATGGTTTTGGGGAATCTGTGTCAAGTTTTACACAGATCTGTGTTATGTTGATTTTGCGTGTATAATTACATCATGCCCAGTCAAATCAATCCGAATTCTGAAACGGAATCTAATTAGAATTGTATACAAATTCCGTTTCAAACCGGTTCGAACACGGAACCGGTTGTTGCGTTTGAAACGGAATTTGTATATGATTCTAATTAGATTCCGTTTCAGAATTCAGATTGATTTGACTGGGCATGATGTAATTATACACGCAAAATCAACATAACACAGATCTGTGTAAAACACAGATTCCCCAAAACCATTAATACATTTATAACATTTAGTCTGTTAGATAAGGAAAAATGGTACCGTCCTAGTGTAAACAGAACAAAAATTGTTAGAAATCTGAATCAGAAGCAATACACCCCCCGTTCGCAATCAGATGCCTCTAACCCAGTCAAATCAATCCGAATTCTGAAACGGAATCTAATTAGAATCGTACACAAATTCCGTTTCAAACGCAACAACCGGTTCGAACACGGAACCGGTTGTTGCGTTTGAAACGGAATTTGTATCCGATTCTAATTAGATTCCGTTTCAGAATTCGGATTGAGTTAACTGGGAACGCTCGCTTGCAATATTGCAAGCGCGCACCATCGCGAACCAACACAAACGTGCGCTACCACTTCCGCTCGGACACACAAAAGTCAGTCCGCGACAGCTCTCGCCGGGTTCGGTCGTGCACGTCTACTACCTGCGCGTTTGCGACGTTCGACAACGCGTGCCCGCCCACGCCCACAAGTTTGGTGCTGTGAACGATTCGCTCGTGCTGGCCGTCGTCTTGGCCGAGAAGGCCATCCGGAGAACAGCGCCGTCGAAAAAATAAAGCGTGTCGCCCAGCTAACCCTAGAAATCTCTGCAGCACGTGTCCGCACGATTCCTTGGCCACCCCCAGCGAACAAATCGAGCGCAGGAACGCCACACCTTGGCCTGGACAAACGCGTCGGTGTTAAGGATCGGATTGTCGCACGCAGAAGACCGACAGCAACAAACGAAAGGTAATGTGGGACCAAGCTTTACCGAGTCGATCTCAAACGCCAATCTCCCCTAGATCACCACTCGCCAACTGCCACACGGAGGCAGTGAACGGAGGGACGAATTCCACAGAACAGCACCAAAGCGCACTTTAAGGTAATTGTGCAAAAGGTAGCCCAAAAAGAATTTTCTTGACTCTTTTGTTCCCTGCTGCAGAATCCACCTCCCCGACAGCGGCTGTCGTAGGAAGAAGAACACGACGCAAGAGGAAGTCCCCACAGTAGCACGTCGGCAAGACAAAGGCCCCAAATAGGGTGAGTTGGGGTGTCAAGGTGCCTTTTTGAATGGGCGAATAACATTGTGCTTCATTCAGGGTTTTTGTCTGGGGCGAATTCGCGTCTGCGGATGATCGCCGGGTCCGGTGGTTCAGTGGTTAGCGTGGTAGCCTCTAAACCCCAGTATGGCCTGGGTTCAATCCCAGACGGACCCGGTGGCATTTTTCGAGACGAGATTTGCCTGACCACGCCTTCTATCGGATGGGGAAGTAAAACGTCGGTCCATTTGCGTAAAAGAGGTTATGAGTGACTCACCACACATAACCTTCGGACGCCTAGAAATGAGCAGAAACTTGCAACAGAGACCACAAAAGACCCGGGGGTCGTTAAAGTGGATTACCGTAAACTGGGGTCAATCGGGACACATGGGGCGAATTGGGACAGCAGTTTTAACCATGTTGGAGCACAATATTTTGATTCTTCTAGTTGGTTTCGGTTAGAACATACTCAGACCAACAAAATGTGTACATCCATTTCCAAATTTAAAAGCTTTAAGTGCTCTAAAAACTGCTGTCCCTATTCAGACTGTAGTCCCGATTCGCCCCAGATTACGGTACTTTGCTTTTTTTTGGATGATCGCCGGAATCGGCGCCTGAGCAGATCTGTGTCGACGTGACGGATTGCTACCGGAAGGAGTTGGAGGTGACGGTACCCAGCAGGGCTTCAACTGGCGGGCGCACGAAGGAGCTCGGAATCCGGTACTGCCCAGCAGGGCTTCAACTGGTTGGCGCACTAAGGAGATCGGAATCCGGTACTGCCCAGCAGGGCTTCAACTGGTTGGCACACGAAGGACATCGGAGTCCGGCACTCATCGAGCGGTGCGTTGAGCGAGCTGCATTTGAAGAACCGCGCACGCTACCACACCGTTGGCATGCGAGGGGCGGTAAGAAAAACAAGCGGCGCCGCTAAGAAGAAAACGCGCAGGTATCGTGCACCTAGTTTTTAAGAAGAGAAAACCACGACAGTTCAGAGTTAAGGCGAATTTGTAGGGGACCACGAAGGTCGGTATCGTTATGCAGTATTAAAACAAATATGAAGAGCAAAATCTTTGTTTTTGTTGGGCTTTTTGAGCTTGCCGGAAGAAAAATCATTACACATTGCACGCAAAATCCAGATAACACAGATCTGTGTAAAATTTGACACAGATCGCCCAAAAGCGGGAATCTTCAGTAGATCCTTCCACTCGCAAATGTCCACAATCTGGTGAATGTTGTGGTTCGCTGACAGGCTCACCGGATTTTAATGTCCTTCGCAGGTTCTGGTCACAGCCGCCGCGTTGTGGCCGTTATGCGAAGACATTCGCGGATCGACTCGAGTTGTGCTGTTTTAGGATCTGGAAAAAAACAAGTTTCGAAGATTCGATAACAATCCTTATTAGTATCAGACTTAATCATACTTACTTAATCGCCAACGATGTTCAGCTGCTTCTCCTTCGCCGTCAGCTGCGACTTGACAGATTGCTTCTCGTCAAACATCGTCTTCATCTGGCGAATCATCGTCTCCTTAGCGTCCCGCTCGCTCATGAAGCCTTCGTTCAGCGTGTCGTAGTCCTGCAGTTGTTGAATCAAGCGCTGATCGACGTCCGCCTTCTCTTCAGTGAGCTTCTCGAATTCCGTCGCGAGTTTGGTTCGTTCTTCGCCCAGCAGTTCCAGCTCGTTCTGCGCCTTGACCAGTTGGGTCTCGATTTCGTCCTTTTCGGACACGACCTGTTCAAAGTCGGTCACCTTCCGGTCGAGTCCCTCTATGAGCTGAGCGATCTCGTGATCCTTGGCCGCGACGGTTGCTTGCTGGGTTTGGTTTAGATTCTTTTGTTCGACGAGTTGGTTGGTTAAATGCTGGACTTCAAGTCTTGTTCTTGTCAAGAGCTTGCGACGACTCGACGACCTTACCCTTCTCCGACAGCGCACCCTCCAGCGTCCTATTTGTCTCCTCCAGCTGTCGAACCTTCTCGCCGAACCCCAGCTTCTCCTGAAAAATGTAGGTTGGCAAAGGTTGACATTTTTCGGGCCTCTTCGGTGCCTAAAGAATCTTCAGAATTCGCCGAGGGGAATGTCACTCCGCGATAACACTCGAAAACGCACAAAAACTGGCTCGAAAAGCATCAACGCTACTCATCGTGCCGAGTTTTCACATAACGCCACCTTAAAGCAAGTTATCGCAAGTTAACGCGCGTTTAAGCGAGTTAAAGCGACCAGTTTCTGCTCGACTTTTGAACCAGGGAAATTTATCTTGCAACCTTGCCGTCGAGCAGTTTTTGGTCATGTTTGGCAACTCGGTATTTGTTTTTGTTTTTTCAAGCAGTTTTGACAGATAGAAACATTCAAAGCAAAACTTTGCGGCCAGAAAAATTGCTCCGCAGGAGAAAAGTTTCCGGGTAATTTTGTTGTTTTGCAGTGATTTTAATTGTGATTTTTATTGTTGTTTGTGATTGTGATCTTTCCCCAGCGAATCACCGAAACGTTTGCCGAGGAGGAGAAGTGGGAAATAGCCCGGCTATCCTCGTTTGCGGGGGCAATCGCGATCGGCGACCTGGTCAAGAGCACACTCGGCCCGAAGGGAATGGACATTATTCTGGTGCCGCACGGCCGCAGCGCCGGATAGGTTGAAGTCACCATCGACGGAGCGACGATTCTGAAGGCGGTCGGCGTAAAAATTCCGGCGGCGAAGATCCTCGAGGACATGAGTCGCTTCTTTGACAACGAGGTTGGTGATAGAACGACTTCCGCGACGGTGCTGGCGTCGGAGTTGCTGCGTGAGCCGGAAAAGCTGAACGAGCAAAAGTTGCACCCGCAGACGATTATCGCCGGGTGGAGAGCGTCCACGCAGGCGGCACGTTCGGTGCTGATTGTCGTAGCTCAGGACAATTCGAAGGATGCGGAAAAGTTCATGGAAGAATTTGATGAACATTGCCTGGACGACGCTCAGCTCGTAGATTCGGTCCCAGCAAAAGTAGTACTTGGCCAAGCTGGTCGTCGATGCCGTGATGCGGTTGAAGTGATCCGGGAAATTGACCGCGATTCAGCGCATAAAAAAGACCGGTGGTTGCTTTGAGGAGTCGTTTCTGAACGAGGGTTTCCTGTTGGACAAGCGCGGTGTGCAGTGCACCAGTCGAAACGCATCGATCTTGATCGCCAACACGCCAATGGACACGGTCAAGTTCAAGGTTATTGCATAGAGCATCAAGATGGATTCGATAGCTAAGATTGCCGAGCTGGAGGTCACCGAGTAGGACAAAATTAAGGACATGGTGACAACCCGGACCAACCCGGTTCGTCTCGGTCGTTGCAATCAGATCTGGCAGGTCATGATCGGCGAGGACACGCTGCTGCGCTTCGAGAGTTCCCTTAGGAGGATCTGTACCGTCGTAATCCGTGGGACAACCCAGCAGATCACCGACGAAGCGGATCGCTCGCTGCACGACGCCCTTTGCATGCTGGCCGCTACCGTCAAAGAGGCCCGTATCGTGTACGGCGGAGGTTGCCCCAAAACGCTGATGGCCTGTGCCGTGTTCAAACTGGCCGCGGAAACGACTGGTAAGAAATCGATGGCCATTGGAAGCGTTCGGTAGCGCTCTGCTCCAGCTGCGGATGGGGATAGCCGACAACGAAGGGTATGAATTCGTTTGTAACGCTTAGCTAAACGAAGAGTACCTGATGCGGCTAACGATCAGCGACGACGATGAGCGCAGCATAATTGCAGGACGCAGACGGACCCCGAAAGCATTGAAACACTGGATGAGGAAGAAGTAAACGTGGATTTGGAATGCCTTCCGGAAGACGATCGGCACAAGCTGGAGGCGCAATACATTTATTTTTATTTAATACATAACTTTCATCGCTAAATAAATATATGAAAATATATAGAATATATTTAAAAATTCAAATATGATTAAATGATTTCACAATTTTCTCTCCTCACACATTCCATCCGGAAGCTGCTAACTCGCTGAAGCCGGATCAGCAAGTGTTCAGCCAGGTTTGAGATGGCGTTAGAAGCTGTTGTTTTGAAAGGGTATCGTTCAACCTTGTAGGAGGGTTGATTGTGTTTTGCAGGATAGTCCTGGTCCACTTTTCGCTTCTTGAACTTGTTGACAGGTGCCTATCGATGAATGCATCCGCGTATGGTCCATCATCACGTTGTACGTGGAACACATCAAATCCCTCGCTGTCCGGATCAAAGTGAAGCGTCCCTTCTGGATGTTGCCTGACCCGCGTTTCACACGACACGTACGACGAAACCTTCCTCAATGTGCTCTCCACCTTCTTCACGCTCCGCCACGAACGAAACTTTCTTTTTGACCTTCCCTGACGCCTTCGCTTCTACCTTCAACCATAAACTCTTCAAGTGCTCCTGCGCCTTCCACTGGAATGGAATGATGGAACCTTTCCGGGAGTGGTCCATCAAGACGTTGCACCGGGTGCAAACCAACTTCCCCGAAACCGCATCCAGCTGGTTGCGTGTCTCCTTCGGCTATTGGCGCTCTAGGTCCTTGCAGGTCGTATTAACGGCGGCTTTGGCGAATTTGTTCAGGTACTTAACCTTTAGATGGAAGGTGGAAGATGATGAAAAAGAAGGTTCTACCTCATTTTCGTGGTCGTCGCAGTTCTCCGGTGACGGGAACCGGTCTAAAATTCCGATGGCAGACGATCGGTTCCAGCAAAACAAACTGCTCGATTGATTTGACAACGAGAACTGTCATATGCGTTTGACAGTTCTCGCTGTCAAAAAAATCGAGCAGTCTGATGCGTGAAAGCAACAAAAGGTAAGCCAAAAAGCAAGTTATCGCGGTTAACGCGAGTTAAAGCAACATAAAGGCTGATACGCAGATGGGAAGGAACGCAAAACTCCATACAAAAAAACGCCCAAGAAACGGTCAAGGAAAGGGTCACGAAAAGATTTTTCTTAAGCGGTACGCAGCTGAAAAGTAACAGAAATGGAAAGATTGCGTTTGACGTTTCTTCGCGCGGTGCTTGTTTATAATATGTTTTGATGAAAAAATCAAAGAATTGTAATTTTTTTTTTGAATGCGACTGATGATTACAAACGTTTTAATAATTTTGTATTGGAGATAATAATATTTAAAATTCCCGCCGAATCTCAAAAAGCAGAATATTGAAACTAAAAGGAAAGATTTAGTTTCGGTCGAAATGGAGTAAAAAAAGAAGTTGTCTTTATAGATGTCGGCCATCGTGTCACCAACAATTTATTGCTAGCTACCTCTGGATTATGAGTCCCCTGCACTGTCCGATTTATCCACACTCGCGGGACCAAAATGAAGTAAATCAGAGTGAAATTAAACTTGACAATAATCATACAAATAACTATGTTCTTACTGAAAATACAATAATAATCTGAAATTTTGAAATCCAACCAAACAACAAATTCAAAAATGTGAAAAAAAACAAACATTTCAGAAATTTCAAATAACATTTTAAATATATAATAAAAATAAAGAAAATTTCAACAAAAATCTAAAATTGGGAAAATCAAAATTAAAAATATGCAGAATTGAATAATAATTTTAATTTTTAACGTTTTTATAAATTCCATGGATCAAAATTGTTAAAATTCAAAACGAATGTACAAGTCGAAATTCCAAAAGTTTTAAAAATCGGAAATATAGAAATTCGTAAATACAAATTTACGAAAACCTCGAAATTATAACTTCTGGCGTCCCGCAAGGTAGCCACCTGGGGCCGCTCATTTTCATACTGTTTGTGAATGAGCTCAACACTTTGACGGGATCAAGTACGCTTATGTACGCCGACGATCTTAAACTCTACCGAACTGTCAAATCTCACGTCGACTGCCTCGCTCTACAAGCAGATGTGGACACCTTGCTGCACTGGTGCGACCGGAACGGGATGACTGCGCACGCAAAGAAGTGTAAGGTTCTGTCATTCAGCCGTTCGAGGAACCCAATAATCTCGGACTACAGCATGAATGGACAACAACTAGATCGTGTGGAAACCTTCAAGGACCTGGGAGTAGTTGTTGACAGTAAGTTGAGGTTCAACCAGCACATCGCCCTAACGACAGCCAAAGCTTTTGCCATGTTGGGCTTCCTGAAAAGGTGTACTAAGCACTTCGACGATCCTTACTCGCTAAAATCACTGTTTTGCTCGTTAGTAAGAAGTGTTTTGGAGTACGCAGTCGTTGTATGGGCCCCGTTCCACGAAACTCAAGTCGCCAGAATCGAAAGAGTACAGCGGGCTTTCGTACGGTACGCCTTCCGGAAACTTCGCTGGAACGATCCCCTGCGGTTGCCACCGTATGAGCAACGTTGTGCGCTGTTCAACCTGCCTACGCTCGCCCGCCGCCGTGTTTTTATCCAGCGTCTACTGGTCTTCGACGTTCTTAGGGACAACATTGACTGTAGCAGCATCCGTGAACTGGTCCATTTCTACGTTCCAGCACGTCAAGGACTCAGGAACAACCCACCACTGCTTAGTGTCCCGCGGCACCGAACGGTTTATGGACATCACAACCCGTTAGATGTTTGTTTGAGAAAGTTTAATGACGTTCATTCATGTTTTGATTTTATTGTGTCTAAAAATGTGTTTAAATCTAAAATTAGTTCATAGTTTTTTTTAAGAAAGTAGCCTGTGCATCATATTGATGGAGGTGTCGACAAATAAATAAATAACAATCAATAACTCTATTTCTTCCAAAATTAAAAAATGTAGAATGAAAATTTAAGAATAAAGAAATTTAAAAAAATTAAGAAATTCAAAACATGTAAGAATTTAGGAATAAAAAAAATAAAAATTTAAGAATTAAAAAAATTAAAAATTTAAGAATTTACGAATTTAGGAATTTAGGAATTTAGGAATTTGAAAATTTAAGAATTTAAGAATTTAAGAATTTAAGAATTTAAGAATTTAAGAATTTAAAAATTAAAGAATTTAAGAATTTAAGAATTTAAGAATTCAAGAATTTAAGAATTTAAGAATTTAAGAATTTAAGAATTTAAGAATTTAAGAATTTAAGAATTTAAGAATTTAAGAATTTAAGAATTTAAGAATTTAAGAATTTAAGAATTTAAGAATTTAAGAATTTAAGAATTTAAGAATTTAAGAATTTAAGAATTTAAGAATTTAAGAATTTAAGAATTTAAGAATTTAAGAATTTAAGAATTTAAGAATTTAAGAATTTAAGAATTTAAGAATTTAAGAATTTAAGAATTTAAGAATTTAAGAATTTAAGAATTTAAGAATTTAAGAATTTAAGAATTTAAGAATTTAAGAATTTAAGAATTTAAGAATTTAAGAATTTAAGAATTTAAGAATTTAAGAATTTAAGAATTTAAGAATTTAAGAATTTAAGAATTTAAGAATTTAAGAATTTAAGAATTTAAGAATTTAAGAATTTAAGAATTTAAGAATTTAAGAATTTAAGAATTTAAGAATTTAAGAATTTAAGAATTTAAGAATTTAAGAATTTAAGAATTTAAGAATTTAAGAATTTAAGAATAGCACAAAAAACTCTCCCGTCTTCAACTGGCCGGCCGGCGCAGTGGTAGCGTGCACGACTAGCAAGCGAGAACCTGTAAATCGCTTGTACGTACTTTTATTTTTCAACACCATTTAAAATTCAAGTGTTTGGCTATTGACATTATTTCATGGCCAATCACCGAAATTTCAAGTGTTTTGCGATTAATATTTGAGTGCTCTGTACAGCAGGGCCAGATCATGTGTAGAACACTTCGTTGAGCTGTGTAAGTTTTGCTCAGTGTAGTGCTGTTTGGTTACTTGGGCTTACAGGTCAGTTCTTCGCACTTTTCCTGCTCACGACCGAGCGACTCCTAGAGCGAGGAGCTGCGCTGTCGGGTTGCGGTCAGGGCTTCTGCGAGTTCCTGGATCTTCTGCTTGAGCTGCTCTTTGTCGGAGCAGAGTCGGGAGACGGTTGCGCGCGAGGGGGACGTCACTCCTGCGTTCACCGAGCGATAAAGCTCCCTTCTCTAACCTTCGCAGCACTATCTTTTGCTTTTCCGCTTTATGTTGCTTTAACTCGCGTTAACCGCGATAACTTGCTTTTCGGCTTACCTTTTGTTGCTTTCACGCATCAGACTGCTCGATTTTTTTGACAGCGAGAACTGTCAAACGCATATGACAGTTCTCGTTGTCAAATCAATCGAGCAGTTTGTTTTGCTGGAACCGATCGTCTGCCATCGGAATTTTAGACCGGTTCCCGTCACCGGAGAACTGCGACGACCACGAAAATGAGGTAGAACCTTCTTTTTCATCATCTTCCACCTTCCATCTAAAGGTTAAGTACCTGAACAAATTCGCCAAAGCCGCCGTTAATACGACCTGCAAGGACCTAGAGCGCCAATAGCCGAAGGAGACACGCAACCACCTGGATGCGGTTTCGGGGAAGTTGGTTTGCACCCGGTGCAACGTCTTGATGGACCACTCCCGGAAAGGTTCCATCATTCCATTCCAGTGGAAGGCGCAGGAGCACTTGAAGAGTTTATGGTTGAAGGTAGAAGCGAAGGCGTCAGGGAAGGTCAAAAAGAAAGTTTCGTTCGTGGCGGAGCGTGAAGAAGGTGGAGAGCACATTGAGGAAGGTTTCGTCGTACGTGTCGTGTGAAACGCGGGTCAGGCAACATCCAGAAGGGACGCTTCACTTTGATCCGGACAGCGAGGGATTTGATGTGTTCCACGTACAACGTGATGATGGACCATACGCGGATGCATTCATCGATAGGCACCTGTCAACAAGTTCAAGAAGCGAAAGTGGACCAGGACGATCCTGCAAAACACAATCAACCCTCCTACAAGGTTGAACGATACCCTTTCAAAACAACAGCTTCTAACGCCATCTCAAACCTGGCTGAACACTTGCTGATCCGGCTTCAGCGAGTTAGCAGCTTCCGGATGGAATGTGTGAGGAGAGAAAATTGTGAAATCATTTAATCATATTTGAATTTTTAAATATATTCTATATATTTTCATATATTTATTTAGCGATGAAAGTTATGTATTAAATAAAAATAAATGTATTGCGCCTCCAGCTTGTGCCGATCGTCTTCCGGAAGGCATTCCAAATCCACGTTCACTTCTTCCTCATCCAGTGTTTCAATGCTTTCGGGGTCCGTCTGCGTCCTGCAATTATGCTGCGCTCATCGTCGTCGCTGATCGTTAGCCGCATCAGGTACTCTTCGTTTAGCTAAGCGTTACAAACGAATTCATACCCTTCGTTGTCGGCTATCCCCATCCGCAGCTGGAGCAGAGCGCTACCGAACGCTTCCAATGGTCATCGATTTCTTACCAGTCGTTTCCGCGGCCAGTTTGAACACGGCACAGGCCATCAGCGTTTTGGGGCAACCTCCGCCGTACACGATACGGGCCTCTTTGACGGTAGCGGCCAGCATGCAAAGGGCGTCGTGCAGCGAGCGATCCGCTTCGTCGGTGATCTGCTGGGTTGTCCCACGGATTACGACGGTACAGATCCTCCTAAGGGAACTCTCGAAGCGCAGCAGCGTGTCCTCGCCGATCATGACCTGCCAGATCTGATTGCAACGACCGAGACGAACCGGGTTGGTCCGGGTTGTCACCATGTCCTTAATTTTGTCCTACTCGGTGACCTCCAGCTCGGCAATCTTAGCTATCGAATCCATCTTGATGCTCTATGCAATAACCTTGAACTTGACCGTGTCCATTGGCGTGTTGGCGATCAAGATCGATGCGTTTCGACTGGTGCACTGCACACCGCGCTTGTCCAACAGGAAACCCTCGTTCAGAAACGACTCCTCAAAGCAACCACCGGTCTTTTTTATGCGCTGAATCGCGGTCAATTTCCCGGATCACTTCAACCGCATCACGGCATCGACGACCAGCTTGGCCAAGTACTACTTTTGCTGGGACCGAATCTACGAGCTGAGCGTCGTCCAGGCAATGTTCATCAAATTCTTCCATGAACTTTTCCGCATCCTTCGAATTGTCCTGAGCTACGACAATCAGCACCGAACGTGCCGCCTGCGTGGACGCTCTCCACCCGGCGATAATCGTCTGCGGGTGCAACTTTTGCTCGTTCAGCTTTTCCGGCTCACGCAGCAACTCCGACGCCAGCACCGTCGCGGAAGTCGTTCTATCACCAACCTCGTTGTCAAAGAAGCGACTCATGTCCTCGAGGATCTTCGCCGCCGGAATTTTTACGCCGACCGCCTTCAGAATCGTCGCTCCGTCGATGGTGACTTCAACCTATCCGGCGCTGCGGCCGTGCGGCACCAGAATAATGTCCATTCCCTTCGGGCCGAGTGTGCTCTTGACCAGGTCGCCGATCGCGATTGCCCCCGCAAACGAGGATAGCCGGGCTATTTCCCACTTCTCCTCCTCGGCAAACGTTTCGGTGATTCGCTGGGGAAAGATCACAATCACAAACAACAATAAAAATCACAATTAAAATCACTGCAAAACAACAAAATTACCCGGAAACTTTTCTCCTGCGGAGCAATTTTTCTGGCCGCAAAGTTTTGCTTTGAATGTTTCTATCTGTCAAAACTGCTTGAAAAAACAAAAACAAATACCGAGTTGCCAAACATGACCAAAAACTGCTCGACGGCAAGGTTGCAAGATAAATTTCCCTGGTTCAAAAGTCGAGCAGAAACTGGTCGCTTTAACTCGCTTAAACGCGCGTTAACTTGCGATAACTTGCTTTAAGGTGGCGTTATGTGAAAACTCGGCACGATGAGTAGCGTTGATGCTTTTCGAGCCAGTTTTTGTGCGTTTTCGAGTGTTATCGCGGAGTGACATTCCCCTCGGTTGCGCGTTGAATTCTTTCAGGGTGTCCTAGAACTGACGGTTATAAAAGCTGCGGCTGGACAGCTCCCAGAAGGCGCGTAGATGTAGTACTAGCTGGAACATTTAAGTTTTATCTCAATGTTGTTTGGTATATTTTTGCAGATCAACTTACCATCAACGTGTACGACATCAGGTTGAAATACGCCGTCAGATTGGTCCTGCCGTGAACGCTTAAGTCGGTTTAGTTTCGGGCTGACCGGTCATCCTTGTTTTCGGTGTGGACCAGTTGAACAGGCACTCGAGTAACCCGAGGTTCACCACGTCCTGGGCGCTTGCCAGAAGCATTTGGAGCAGGCTAGATTCGTTGGGCAGCGTGTGCGAGTACTAGCACGGATTCTTGATGCATCGACCTTTGTAATGAACGATGCAGCCAAAAATATGGCAATCTGATCGGACACTTCATTCGACTGGACGGGGCGGTCGAATGCTCCCGCGAATCGCGGTCCCGCACTCGAGGAGGGCGTCGGCAGCGGAGGAGGCATCATTTGCGCTGGCATAGGCTGCGGTGCCATGTTGGCGGCGGTCGGTGCCACCGACGTGCCAGGAACGGCGCTTGCCCACCGGGGATCATCATAGTCAGTTGGTACACCATCAAGAGCGGGTCGACGAACGGCTCAGGTTCATCATTGCAGTTCCGAGCAGGTTCGCTGAGTTCATCAACGCCGAAATGTTCGGTTTCACGTTCATCTCCTGATCGGAAGCCGTGTTACCACCGAGTTGCTGCTGTCGATGGCTGGAGCTGCCATTTCTGATCGGTTTGGGTTGCTGTGTAAAGAAGCGAATTATCAAAAAGAGTAACATTTCTATAACATCCAACTTACTGCGCGATTTCAAAACGCAACGGACTTCCGTGGCACCGCGCTTTGTGAGCCGATAATTGCTGTAACAACCACTCGATGACCGGCGAGTCTCATTCTCTTGGTAGTGCGGCTGCTCGTTGTCGTGCTGCGTCGATGAGGTGACGTCCAGCAGCGACCGGGCGGTTCGCCAAGTATCTTCGGAATGTCATCGCTCCAGTTGGAGCGGACGCTTCGTTACTGTGGAAGAAAAGCACATCTTTCAAAAACCATCTCAATGACCCCAAATGTACTCACCATTTGCTCGCGGGCGACCGGATCAATCCGTACAATCAACTCGAACTCGATCTCGTCCGCCCGCTGGAACAATAGCACGGGTAATCATCGTCGCCGCGCCTCCAATGACTAGACCCTGCTGAATCTGTGTTGGAAATTGGCGGACTTTCCGACACACCTGCAATTTTTCGCCTCAAAATATCGGATACCACTATAAACATGCAATTTTTGATAGACACTGGAGCGGACGTGTCCGTCATTCCGAGAGGATTGCGTTCAGCTGGGGCAAAACCGACCTCGATGCAATTATTCGCTGCAAATGGAACGCCGATCAAAGTCTACGGAGAAGTGCTGCTCAAGGTAAACCTGGGTCTTCGTAGAGAGTTTTCGTGGCAATTCCTCATCGCCGACGTAACCTCGGGCATTATCGGCGCTGACTTCATCAGCCACCACGACCTGCTGATCGACCTGAAGCGAAAGCGGCTCATCGACAACACCACTCGGTTGGAAGCGGCTGGCGTATTGGCACGAACCAACGGATGTGCCATCAAAACGTTCAGTGCCCAGTCCCCCTACGCAGAGGTGCTCGCCGAGTTTCCAACCATCACGCGCCACCCGGAACGGTGAGCAAATCAGCAGTTTTTCATCGAATCGAGACAACGGGGCAACCAACATTCTCCCGTCCAAGACGTTTGCCGCCGGACAAGCTGGTAGCCGCGCGAGCCAAGTTCGAGCACCTGATGAAGCTTGGAATATGCCGCCCATCCAGCAGCAACTGCAACAACTTCATCAGGCGAGCCCACTCCACATGGTGAAAAAGGCTGACGGCTCATGGCGGCCGTGTGGGGACTACCGAGCGCTGAACGCCAAAACTTTACCGGACAGATACCCGCTGCCGTATCTCCAGGATTTCACCACCATTTTGCAAGGTAAAAACATTTTCTCTAAAATCGACTTGCAAAAAGCTTTCCACCAGGTGCCCATTCACCCCGAAGACGGCTATCACAGCGCCGTTTGGCTTGTTCGAGTTCGTGTTTATGACCTTCGGACTTCGAAATGCGGCTCAAACTTTCCAGCGCATTATCCACGAGGTCGTCCGAGGACTCGACTTCGTGTTCCCGTACGTTGATGACATTTTCATCGCTTCGTCAACTCCAGAGGAACACCGGTCACATCTGCGACAGCTCTTCGAGAGACTTCAGCAGCACCATCTGGCCGTCAACGTGGCTAAGTGCGAGTTTGGCCGCACTGAAATCACCTTTCTTGGGCATTTGGTAACCGCCGATGGTATCAGCCCCCTGCCAGAACGTGTCGAAGCAGTAAGCAAATTCCCGAGGCCGGCAACAGCGATGGAACTCAAAAGCTTCTTGGCCATGATCAACTTATATCGACGGTTTGTACCAAACGCGATTGTGGCCCAAGCACCGCTGCTGGCAATGATACCTGAGAACAAACGCAATGACCGGACGGTCCTGGTGTGGACGGATGCGACATCGGCCGCCTTCGAGCAGTGCAATCAACAACTCGCCCAGGCAGCTCTTCTTGCACATCCAGCGAAAGGTGCCGAATTGTCACTTTGGGTAGACGCTTCCAACATCGCTGCGGGGGCGGTCTTGCACCAGATCGTCGGTGGGAAAGCACAGCCACTTGGATTTTTCTCCAAGAAGTTCGACAAGGCGCAGCTTAGGTATAGTACATACGATCGCGAGCTTACCGCGATTTTCCTCGCGGTGAAGCACTTCAAGTTCATGCTTGAAGGACGGAGGTGCCACATCTACACGGATCATAAGCCGATCACCTTCGCGTTCCAGCAAAAGCTCGACAAAGCAAGCGATCGCCAAGCTCGTCAGCTGGACTACATCGGGCAAATCACAACTGACCTTCGACACGTGGTTGGGCGCGAAAACGTAACTGCTGATTTGCTGTCAAGAATCGATGCTCTCCAAGCTGTTCAGCCGATCAATTTTGAAGCCCTCACCGACGCTCAGAAGATCGACCAAGAAATCCTGGACATCGTGCATGGTAAAGCTACAACAAGTTTGCAACTGAAACTTTTTACCATTCCAGGCAGCTCCAAAGCCCTCTATTGCGATTGCTCGAACAACACCATTCGGCCGTTTGTTACGAAAGGCTTCCGTGACAAAATCCTTGCGGCAACGCACAACCTTGCGCACCCCGGGACGCGCGCGACGGCTAGGTTGATCACGCAGCGGTTCGTCTGGCCTAATATCCGGAAAGACAGCATTGCGTTTGCACGGAGCTGTGTCGAATGTCAGAGGGCCAAGGTGGCTCGACACACCCAGTCACCTGTAGCACGATTCCCGACGCCTGACAGCCGCTTCGACCACATCAACATCGACATCGTAGGACCATTTCCTCCCAGCGATGGTCAGCGGTATTGCCTCACAGTGATCGATCGCTTTTCTCGGTGGCCAGAAGCGATTCCTATTCCTGACATGACGGCATCCACGGTCGCACAGGCCCTGGTCGCGGGGTGGATTGCTCGGTTTGGTGTACCTTCGTTCATCACAACAGATCAGGGACCGAGGGGGATGACACTCCCGAGATGAGCTCGCGATTCAACTGCGATGACCCTCGATGAAAGCGATCTGCCACGATTGCCAAGAATGAGCGCGATTTGGCACGATTTCATCGCGATGTGAGCGCGATGTAGAAAAATCGCGCGATGTCAGCTGTCCACTGCTCGAATGAGTTTGACAGCTACTCAATGACAGGTGTTGCTGAAATTCGATTCGAGCAGTGGAAGAGGAAAACATAACCAAATAAACACGTGGGAAAAGTGACTGTTGGAGAACGGATTTTTTACCGGATTATCATAACCTTCCATAACCAGACTCGCGGAATTCCATCGGCTGTGTAGGCCAAGTTCTCCATCGATCGCGATCAAGGGGACAAGAAGGACGGCGGCTGCGAGAAAGTTCCAGAAGAGCCAACCGATAATGTTGCCGCCACGACGAGCGCCACCGAAGACGACCATTCAAGCCGGAGTGACTCCTGTAAAAGGCGAGGAAGCTGCAAGGAAGTCGTAGCTGTTGATTTGCCAGCCCAACCCCCCACCCTCTGTCGCCGCCCCAGTTCCCATGGCCGAGAAGGCCGAAAGAGAGTCCCAGCACACTTGAAGGAGGAAGTGGTTGCAGCGTCCGGAGGATAAGAAAAATAAGGTCCCTGTCCTGGTCGCTGAAGTTTAGGGAAACAAACCTAATCAAAGAGCCTGTGGCTGCGGCGCAGGTTGTGCCGGAAGTCGTAGTGGAACGAAGTTGAGTTTCTAGTAAAAATTCCGGTGGCGGGTGGACGCTTGGTAAATTTGATGGTCTGCGGTTGAATTTGGTTCCGTGCGCTGATTTTGTTTTTTTCCAGTCTCTGATTCCAACGTCCGAACAGATCGTGTAGGTCCAGCAGCAGTCGCTCTCGAATCTTAGCCTGGCGGGAGGAAATCAAGGCTCAAGTCTACTCTTCCTACAACAACACCACTGGCAAAAGTTTCTTGGAGGCGGCGCTCAACTCTTCTGTAGCGGCAGCGGCAAACAATACGGTTCCTATGTAGTCCTCGTCAAACCCGCCGACGGTCATCAACATCGGTGACGGCGAACGTCATCCAGACCAGGAACAACCTTATCAGTTAGCTGGACGCACGATCGCTCGAGCTGGCCGGTTAAGTTGGTAGTTCTGGATCCACGGCCATGAGCAGTGCCGTGAGGAGCCAGATCAGAAGTATTTCGGTGGAAGTAGCAGTGGAAGCTCGTGAAGTAGCAGCTCGGCCAGATGCAGCTCAAGCTCGATTTCGAGTGGAGGAAGCACCACGACAACAACCAGTAGCAACAACAGAAGTGGTCTGGTTGTATCGATTGCAGCAGCTGTAACGGTGGCCACGGCTGGTTTAAGTATCAGCAGCATCAGTTCCGAGCACGAGAACCTGCTCAACCAGCAGGCTCTGAACACGCTTTGCAACCAGAATTTCCTGCAGTGGATCAACGATTCATGATGAACCCGCCCAACTCCTTGCCGAATACGCCGCCGATCAGCTGCTCGGCCACCAATCCGGACGGATCGTCGACGCCACCGCCCAGTGGGTAAGGACTGCCCAACGGCGAGGACTCACGCGTACACTATCGTTGCGAGCCCGGCGCAACTCGATAGCCGTAACTCACATTCTTGATCTTCTTGTTCGGCATCTGAAAAGTGTGCAATTTTAGACGCCGATTTGTCGTGGATTTTCTGCGAGGTCTTGCACGACTTCTGGTCGAACCTACTGCCCGCGTGTACAAGTACACCAGCACCTGTCCAATATCATTCAGCATAAGCCTGGAGCACACGACATGGAAAACGGCTAGGACGAGCATCTGCAGATGTTCAACATTGAAGACTCGGAGAACAAAACCATGTGCGTCGGCGGAATCTACCCCACGTTGGCACAGTCGCTCGGAACGTTCAACCCGAAGGACGGTTTGGTGGTGGCCGTGGACGGTTCGCGGGTAGCCATTTACAATTACGAGTGGGTCGAGTGTATCGATGAGCTAATCCACGCGCTCAACGGCTGCACGGACATCCCGATTGCCCTGCAGGTAAGCAAGTCGCGTACGTGAACGTAATCGGCATAAACTCGTTGAGACGCGCTGGGCCGACCACCGAAACCAGCTGGTGACGTCCGGTAAGTCGTCGCCGATCGAGGACGACGCGGTTGGTATCCTTAATATAGCCGCCGCCAAGCAGTGTGGCTTTCAGCTTGCCAGCTGACGACGTTAGACCCGTAGAGGTGAGACTGATGAAGAAATCGTCCGCTTCGCTGCTGTTCTGCAGTTCTGATGAAAAAAAAAACTCCCAGATTTCAAGGCCGTCCAAAAGTGCAGTTCAAGCGGCAGATAGCACTGGTGCATCCGTTTAAACAAATCTGATCGACCAAGCAGCAGCTCGATCTAAAAATCTAAACAACTACTAAAACGTGAAATATTTCGCTTTCAATTTTGTGAAAATGCAATTCGAATAAAGAATTTCGTGAATATTAAATTTATTAATTTTTGTAATTAACACTGTCACAATATCACACACACATATTCCTTATATTAACAGGCCGAGTTTAGTCCCGAAATGGTTGGCAACACCTTCGACGGACGGACCTCCGCCAATTCACTGGATCGGAAGTGCACGTCAACTATTTTTCTAAACACTACTGAAAAAACTTTTTTTCCAAAATAGTGCATGGACTTTGTGTGGCCTACCCCAGTACATGTTTTAAAAATAATAATCTTGAGAAAACCCTTACCTGTTGGAAAATATTCTAAAAACAATTTGAAATCCTATCAAAGTCACCCCGATTTACGGTACCTCGAAATAAACTACATTTGCGTGGTTATGTAAATAAATTTACATTTTTTCTCATAATTCGAGAAATATTGTGATTTCGAAAATAAATCGAAATAACAGCGCGAGTGTATTTCATCTCGCGAAGCAATTTTGGGTTGTTTCTTTTCTGAGTGTATCTCAAATGTCACATTCAAAGCCAAAACAAAATTTCGCCGCGGCACCAAACTGAAATTTCGCGAGTGGAGTTGCGAAGAGACTAGCGCCGCAACCAAAAAGGGATCAAGGAACCGACCTCAAAGTTCTGCCAGGAATCGCTTCATGGGCGTGAATTTGATGTATAATTTCATGAAGTACAGCCTAAAAAGGCTGATTACGGCGAGTTCGGATTTCGAAAGGTCAATCCAAATTTTATATTTTCATGAGCCCACCAAATCAGCAACCGAATCAACTCGTGATGGGACTAACGGACCAGATTGACGGTCACTCGGTAATTTTGTTGAGGCCAGATAGCAACCCAGCCAAGATTGTGACCAAAACTTTTGATATTCTGTGTCTCCCCAAGTAACCATCCAGCACTTAAACATGGTCAGTGTTTAGCACTGACAGCGCATTTACAGCTCCAAGTAAAAGCTAAACTGCTTTGACAACAGCACTAATAGCTACTCCAGTGCTGAACAATGGCCGAGTTTGGACTTTACTCGGCTGGTTTAGTGCTGGCCCCTACTGTTGTTACCCAACCCTGCAGAAAATGTCAAAAAGTTGAGAGAGGCAAAAATATTGCTCTCTCTCCCTTTCCTCCAGCTCCCCATGCTATTTTTAGCTGTTTTGTTTACTCTGTACTCGATTACCGACACAGCTGACCGAGTTGGATTTTTTTTGTTGAAAATTAGTTGTTCGGGATATGATACCATTAGTTGCAAGCTGCCATCGCCGGGTGTAGATCTTGAGCCGGTATCCTCTCGCCTAAATTGGAAGTGGATCACTGATGTGATTTTGGAGCATCTTATCGACTTGAATTTTAACACCAACATGAACGATCGTCATGCTTTTTTGTGAATGCAATTATGATTGATTGAAGATTGGATAGATTAAACAACGAAGTTCATAAAAAAAATCATATTTTTATTTTACACAAAAGAAAAACACGCAAGAAATTACAAACACTTAAAACAAACCCATGGGGAAAATTACGGGAAGTTTCCGGAAATTATAGCCGTCAACACA
Organism: Culex pipiens pallens; assembly: GCF_016801865.2. Taxonomy (NCBI): domain Eukaryota; kingdom Metazoa; phylum Arthropoda; class Insecta; order Diptera; family Culicidae; genus Culex; species Culex pipiens. The sequence goes on from NW_026292820.1 coordinate 560,459, forward strand.
CATTTATATCAGAGGTTCCTTGAAGTTGATTTTGTTTTCCAATGATGGCTTTCTTGGCACGTCCTAGCCTGCATGTCAACTGCACCGGCTGGTTCTTTTGAAAACGGATTTCAACATTGACGTCGTCAGGTCTCCCGGAAAAATATGCTAATTTCCATCGCTGAATATACTGTACGATCTTTTTCATATCCAGATCCAAGCCAGGAAGTAAGTTGAGTAACCAGCAAGAAGTTTTCTGAAAATACATAGCATTTTAGTAAAATTGTAAGATTTTATATATGAATTTAGTACTTACATTATTTTTTAAAGCCAGCAAACCCAAATAAATGAAGTGAGCAAATGATGATAGTTCTGCATGAAGACATGCTATCTCACTCCCTCTTCCTACGTGGGCAAGACCTTGTTGCCAGTTTTGAGAAAAATGATGAACACAGTTGCCAGCACCGGCACTTAAGCAGCACTTAGTCAGCAATACTGAGTGCTACAATCTTAGTGCTGATCTGCATTAACACGTGCCGGTGCATGACTAACATGCACTAGAGTGCTAAAGTATTGCTGATTAAGTTTTTGTTTTAGTGCTGGATGGTTACTTGGGTCCTCCTAAAGCTGGGAATAAACTCAAAATCATCACATGACCCAACGAAAATAATTCGGATGATAGTTTGAACCCCTAATGTACCGGAACATAAGATTTTAATCACTAATTAAACATAATTATCCCAATTCTTCTTAAATCCACGTAGAACTCCACGATTTTTTTCAACGACTCAAGCGAAACCAAGCATACAAAACAAAAAAAGCTAACACACTGATTCATAACAGCTTGACAGATATTTCGCGACAGAAAATCGTCGCGAGAGTTAAACTCGCTCAATTCGGTTTAGTGCCGCGGCGACAATACAATGAATTCAAACGTCGTTTTCGGTGTGGTGATGGTATTTGACGTCCTTTATAAGACCCTTGCCTTACAGTTGGTCTAAATCCAGTCTAAAGCCCAAAACCAAGGGTGGCCCATTCTGCCCCCCTGCCCCTATGTCACTTCAACATTAGCCAAATAGTGTAATTTTCACCTTTCACATCCTGTCACTTCATAATTAACAACACAAACTCAACAAATCGAATCCTGGCTTCAAATGACAGACGTAAACAAACCCAAGTTCATCTTTTAAATATTTAACCAATTGTTAATTATATTCAACCAACAAAATTTTTGATCCGCGGCCAAACCTCATCTCCTCCCGACTTAAGTGCCGACAAAAAGTCACTCTCAAATTCAACTCCCGGAATATCCTCCTCGCTACCATTCACGGCCTCGTCCATTCTCCCGGCGAACATCCAACGGACGAATTAGTTTTCCTCTCCCGATGTCCAGGGTTGTGGACACCGACATCAAGTAGGACTCCGAGATGGACGATTTAATCGACGAAAAATAGAAATGTATTTTGAAAATTCTTAATGCGACCGTAATGAATAAACTTTCGGTTCTAACAAACGTGCGGCAACGGCTTCGACTGTTGGAAGATTTGTTGCGAGTTGAAACTTCCCGGAAAGAATTTCCTTTGCCTCTTTTGGTAGTCGGTTCTGACGACGGAAACGACCTATGTTCTCATCTGCTCTCGGTAGCCACTTGCACCTAACCTGACTGGTTCCGGCTTGTCTAAAAATATGGGTTGTTAGGAAAACATCTACGCTGGGCAAGTTCTCCAATCGGCGATTGTCCTGGAGGTGGTTTTATCGGTTTTGGAACCAGTTAGGCCACTTTCGTTGCATACGTTTACAAAACAGCCGCAAGCCGGGAAGTTTTTTTGTTTTGTTTGATGTTTTGACGTTTGTTCGTCAGCCCAAGGTAAAAGTTAAAAGGAGGGATGCCCTAATTGATCAGCAATAATGCTAATCAACTAACTGTAAATTTTAATCAACTAACCGATTAATTATCGTTGATTAGAGCTTGTGTGTCACCCCTCGGCTGGGCACTTGATTAAAAAAGTCAAAGTAGTTATGTCACAGACATAACCGGAATGGCGTAGACTACGTAAAGTTTTGATATGTGGACATAGGGTTTTCCATATCTTAATTTTGAAGAATTAGCTAGATACTTTAAATAGATTTACGGAATAAGAACATAAAGGGAAATGGAACCCCCAACACGACAAATCTTTCACACCCTTATGACCAACCCATTAAAATAATTCTGGAAAGTAACTGACTCAGTAAAGTAATCCTGAAACAGAAATCATAAACGAATTGAATTCCGAGTGAGTTGACTGGAAAGACCCATGTCAAATACAAATTTATAGGCCCAGTGAATAAATATAAACTCGAAAATGGCTAATTCCTCGTCACAGTTTCCTGTCCTGATGCAAACCATGATCATGCATGATAGAGCTTAAAATGTCAAGGCCCCTGCGAAATATCGGACGGAAGTTAAAAAAAACCCAGCTAGAAGTCGCATTTCATGTCAATAAAACATTTGCTAGAAAGAGATAGCTCATCTGTTGCAAACAAATCCGCATCTGCCATGTAAGCATACTTTGAATGTGTTGGTAAATTTCCGACTAGAAAGTCTTATTCAATCACCAACATCAAAGAGAGGAAGGAAAGAGAAGAACGAACGATTGTTGGCAAAAGAATATAGGGGTGGAAGTGGGATTTGGGGCGAGAGCAGCCTCAAAAAGCTGCGCAGTCCATCGCCCCCGAAGACCAAAATTTGTTCCTTAAAGGCATATCGCCGACTCGTCTCGGGTGAGACGAGAAACGGGGAGTGAGGGCAACTCCGAAGAGTTGGGCAGTCCTCACCCCCTTCCCCAGGAGATCCAAACGGTCCGGCCATCGAGAGGCAACTGGCTGACGAGAAGGCGATGCGCGCTTCTTTTGCAGTTCGGGTCCCTCTCTCTCCTGCTGCTCTGGCCCTCTTCTGCCGCTGCTGCTGCTGGTCTGGCCGATCCGACGTCTGAGACGTGAATGATGTGTGTGTGCGTGTGTGTGCAACCAACCAAACGGGATCACGCGGTCGCTTCTTACAAATTGAGTTGTTTACATGTATTTTTAGATCTTCATTCTATACATGCAAATAACTCGCATAGGCATTTTGAAGGTGTTAGCTCTGCCGAGCTTCGGTGACCCATTTCTACGCTGGCTAGCCGAGCGCGAGGTACTTCAGCTTGTATCGACAAGCCCCGCCCTGAAGAACGTTTGCACCAATCGGGTTCAAACGTTATTTAGAACTTCCGAACCCTTGTCAAATGGACAAGGACCCGGCGCGTATATAGTTGATAGTAACAGTATTCCTAATTCCAGTCATCGCTCACCAAGCTGTGATGGCGTAGTGGTTAGCATTTTTGCTTACCAATCCAAAGGACGGGGGATCGAACCCCGACTCGGGCGACTTTGATTTTTCGTTCATGTTCAGAGTTTCAAGATTAATATTTCCTATACTTTCTCGTTGGGAGCAGATGGGAATCGAACCCAGGACCATTCGCTTAGAAAGCGAACACCGTAACCAGTCAGCCACGGCCGCTCCCGACGTCTGAGACGTGAATGATGGTCTGAAAACTGGCACATTTTCTTATATATGTTTTCGGCCCGCTACTTCCCCTCCTTTTTCGCGACCGATACTCGGTCGCGGTGCTCGGGTGATTTTCCCCTCAAAATAGGTACTTGATATTCCCGTCCGTGAGTGGGAAGCGCTCATTTTGCTTGCAAAATCTCTGCATTTTGAAAACATTCTAAAACATTCATTTGTTTCAATAGTTAAACTATTTTGCCAACAATGAAAATTTAAAAGCAAATTGCTGAGTAATTTTCGAACCGAATGGAACATAAATCATGTCGATTCGATTAGTGGGAAGGAAGATATAAGCGTTTGACGGATGACCCAGTATTCCAGGACCTTCGGCCCGGGTTTTTTGGAATGGCACCCCAGTACCTTCGATTAAGACGTAGTCTACGTCAAAATTGTGGCGTATTTTCAGTGTAGATTTTTTTCAGTTTCAATGATAAGTGATGTTCGATTGATTCTCGTGTTTAAAAAAAAAATAGTCAACTAGAATGTAAAATAACTTTAAAATAATCATAAGGAAGTTGTTCACATTTCATGATTGAGGCTTTCTTCAGAAACGTTCCGAACCATGCTTGAAATCACCTTGAAAAATGAAACTTCCCTGTCTATTTATTTTTTATTTACTCATTTTCCTGTTGCAGCGTAATGGAACGAGCACGGAAACGTTTACAATCTATTCAGGAGAAAACGATTTGAAGCAGCTTGCCGTGATAAAGGAAATGGACGGAAAATCCAAAATGGAAATGTGGACAACTGATGAATGCAATCGCGTTGATGGAACAGATGGTTTGTTTTATATTGTTTTATAATTTAGTGTTCTTATATATTCTAATATTTATCTATCTTTGATTTTTTTCTATAAAATTTTTTATTACTATATTGTTTTGGTCACCGAGAAATGATGTTAATTTAATTTTAATCGGACTTTTTCGGTGAAAACTGACATAAATATTAGAAGAAAGATGATGAAATATTAGGTGGATAAGTCGACTAAGAGTCATAGATAGAAGAATATATAAAGGGCGGGAAACTAAGTCAGCGAAGGGCCATTTGAGGAAGTATGTGTGTGTGATCAAGACTGTTAGCCTTCTAATTTGGCTCTGTACAAGTACTGAGCGAAACACACAGTAAATGTACAGAGACAACTTATTTCTGCAGCGTCATCCATATGACTCTCGGACGGCCAAAATTTGTGTCAGTTTTCACCGAAAAAGTCCGATTAAAATTAAATTAACATAACATAACATTTTTTTGCACATAAAATTAAAAACATATTTTCAACGGCCTACAAGCCAACCTCCTGTGCCCGAATAGTTACGGAATAAGTGGAAAGTCATGGGTTCATATCTCAGGGTGGTAGCCAAGGCTTAATTGCAGAAGTAGCAGCACCGTATGAGTATACAACGGTTGCTTCACGTGCTCTTCTAGCATTTGAAAAGAACATATAAACATATGAAAGACGATAGGACCATTTAAAAAAAACTAGAATAGAATTATCTACGTGCACATGTATTGCGTGTACGTACACGAAAAAGATTGAGGTTAAATTTTGTACCAGCCGGCGGGTGTTTTGTCTTGGGCGCTGCGCTTAGCTGCGCAAGACGTCTGGCAGGTTTCCCCCCCCCCCTCTGTTATATTTTGATTACATTACATTTTGTTTACATTGTATTTTAAGTTTTAATTTACGTATTTTTATGTATTATTAGGTTCCCAGTTCCCACCACATTTAATGGACAAAAAGCAAACATTATACGTTTTTATAAAATCTCTTTGTCGGAAGTTTCCCTTGCAATATGAGAAGGATGTTATTTTATTTGACGGTATCCCAGCTTGGAGATATAAAGCCCCACTGGATGTATTCTCCCATCCAAGTATCAACTCCGATAATCAATGCTTTTGCGATCTAGGTTCAGCATCTTGCCCTTCAAGTGGACTGCTTAATGCAACCATGTGCTCTTTTGGAGCTCCTATTTATGCATCATTTCCTCATTTTTATACTGGTGATAAGAAATTATTGGAAACTGTAGATGGCCTGAAACCACAACAAGAAAAACATGAAACATTTGCGGATATCCATCCTAGATTGGCATTTCCAATAGACGGCGCATCACGATTTCAAATTAATGTTCAAGTTAAAAAGACAGCTTATATTACAGGTGAGGTTTATCAAATTTTAAATAAAAAAAACTGTAAAACCTACTCATTTTTTTTTTCTTTCTAGGCCTTGAACATTTCCAGGATGATCAGATTTTACCTGTTATCTGGCTTGAGGTAGTTCCAGGTGAAATTTCTGAGGAGCTGCGGAACATGATTTATCACAGCACCTTCAGTGCCAACGCAATACAACTTTCATTTAAATACGGCTCTCTTTTTGTTTGTTTAGCTTCGCTTGCTCTTTTAACAATTACTTGCTACTTTCGAACTAAAAAAATCTCAAAATCAATACTCAGCTAAATTAATGCCCAAAAGTGCTCGATGGAAATTAAATTCTTAGTTCAACAAATTCCATAACTAGTTTTAACATTATTAGATAAATTCAGTGAATAATACACCCAAAGGAAATATATAGCTTAAAATCTGCAGCAGTGGATTTGCTACAAAAAATGTTACATTTTATAACAGTTTTTGCAGCAAGCTCAAAGCTCAATTTTACCCGCGTGTAAACATGTCAGCGATCTGCAGTTCTCACCAACACATAAAATGCTGGCGCGTCCCCGCGCAACACTCCAGAGAGAACAATATGTTCGCGCTCTGTCACTCACAATTCATCAAGCGTCCATGGCGCGGTGGTAGCGTGTCGGAACAGCGACCTAGGAGTTGATGGTTCAATCCTCGTTCTGTGAAGATTTTTTCTGCAATACAATCAATCAGCCGTCGGTAATGTCGATAATTGTCGGTAACAGGTAAAAATGTTATAACCCTACATCGCAAAAAATACATGAGGACAGATTTCATGCATATACTTTCATGCCACCATGCATCACAATCATGCGACCGCCGGTTGGGTGATATGTATTGTATGTATGTACAGTAGAGCTATATGAAACAGAAATGAACCGATGTTAAGGCCAAAAACTAAATCTTCAATAAAAATCAATAAAAATGTTGAGACTTAATCATTGAAAATTACTTGAAACATTCTTGCACCGATCACACTATCTAACTAAGTCTTTTGGTAACCAACTATCATCTCATTATAAAAGTGTTCTGATTTGGCTCAAATTTGGAGTGGGGATTCTTTGTCCCAAATAATTTGACCCGTATTAGGTTTTACAGCGTGACGTCACGAGCGCACACGCACACACATTTTTACTTAGACACACGTGCAAAAAATGTAAACAGTGCAGCCGAACTGTCAAATTTCTAACCTAAAAATCGAGTCGGCGTAAAACCTAATTGTTTTGTTTGGCGATTAGGGTGCTCCTAACCAAAATAGAGTGGTCCAATAAATGTCATTTTTCGTCGATTTTTGCAAAAAGCACATTTTTCAAAAAAACTATATCTCCGGAACGGCTGAACCGCCATCTTTCAAAAGAAAGGTTATTAGTTGGGCTTTTAAGGAAAAATATGTGGAGGTTCGAAAAACCTAGCTGAATATTTTAAAAGGTCCTATGAAAATTTCATTTGCTAATTTGAAGGTCTCGGGACCAAAGAGCTCATATCTGAAAATATTTTTCCCTGATAATATTTTACATAACATATCCAAAAATTGCGAATATCCATCAACACGATTCGGAGATATGATTTTTTGAACATAAAAACTGGGGTTTTCGACGCGCTGCGCGCAGAAACGGGAAAATTACGAAAATGGGTGAAAATCAATTTGTTTCACTAAAACTGCAATAACTTGAAAATTTTAGCGATGACCTATGCATGTTTGGGTACCAAAAGTTACGTGTTTCAATTACGATCCCGTTTTCGCGCGCGGCGCGTCGAAAACCCCAGTTTTTATGTTAAAAAAAATCATTTCTCCGAATCGTGTTAATGGATATTCGCAATTATTGGATATTGACATTAGCATTAGCATTTGAGGACGCCCTATCCACGGATGGCTCTGTTTGGTGTGGTTGTGTTAGACCCTCATCCGGTACACGGGAGATACCATGTCTTCATATTTTGGTGAGTGTGTAATACTTCCAAGGGCATAAGTGGGTCCTTGCCGGGTCTAAGCTATCCTTTGGGGATCGGAAGGAATGTTAGTAAACACCTATCTAAAGTGCGCAAGGATCCCTACGTCACCTTAGTGGTATTGATGTTTGTAGGGAGGTTTTGGACTCAATGTTAGTAGAAAGGTAGTACCCTAGGATATACCTCAAGAGGTATTACGGGTGAGTAATAAGTGTTTAACTGTTTGTGAATTGTGCGGTATCTGCATTAACATTTGAAAATTAAACTCTGACAGCCGGCTGTCGAGTGAAATGGGCCATTTATTGTGTAAATTTTAATAGAATTTCATTTTATTCCTAGAAAACAATTTTTTATTTGGTAGTTTATTATAAAGATATTATTTTACTTTTTTATTATTGACCCTGAGTTAGGTCATAACTCTTTTTACTTGGAAGACGACATTCGAAGATAAACGACAACTGGTAGCATCAAGTGGTTAAGAAGCGAAAAAAAAAATCACCAGATCACAGACGGGATTCGAACCGGGAATAATTATTGTTTTGATATATTTCAAACGAGAATCTTATTATATCGAACAAACGACCGACGTAGATTTCACGAACATGTACATACTGCTGTTAAGACCACTTTCGTTTATTGATTTTATAAGTTTTAAATTATTTGAATTGGTTAATCTCAGGCAGGCGGCTGCGGAAAGATGGGCTCAACATTTATTTTATTTGAGTTATGTTTTAATGTTTTCCCGTTTTTCCACATATTTTTATATATTTGTGATTTCGGAGGAAAAAATCGAGAGTCATGATATGCAATACAACTTATTTAAAACGATCGATCACAAAAAAAAACAAAAACCCGAAACAAATTGAAATCAGTGCTTAGAGGTTCGAAACTTATTGGAATGTTATTTAACTACAACCTTATGCATTCTTCAAAACAAATATTTCTATTCAATTCTACAAAGTCTGCAGCAGAGTTGCATCTGCGCCATATGGCAACACTTCTGTGAAACGTTTATAATCCACATGATCCACAAATGTCAAACACTGCCGAAGCATCTCAAGGTTACTCTAAATCTTAGAGTAACCTTGGAAGCATCTCCCGTTCATCTCAATCTCACTCACACAGTCACACACTTGCTAAACAAACAAAATGAAACGATCTCACCAAATTCAGCTTCGGTTGATTCCGGTGAGATGCTGGCCTCTTCGTCGGCAACGGCCAACAAGCAGGTTCAATCCAGTCCTCCGGCCTTCCGGAAAGTTTCACGCGATACTAGAGCCGAAAACTTATTTGAAGTTTCGATGATTTTCACACGCATCATTACAATATTTTTTTGCGCTTCTTCTTTTTTTTCTCTTTGGTCTCGTCTTAATGTTTCCCCAACACACTATAGGCACAACACATATAAGGCTAGTATGCAGATCGGAAGGAAAGGGGTCAAGAAACAGCTTTACGAACAGCAGAACAAAGGAGAGGGAGCGATTTCTTGGGGCTTTTCTTCACCCGCTCTGACTTGCTTGCGCTGCTGCTGCTGCCCATTTGATTTTTTTCTTGACCGGTTCCTTCCGAAGAGCGTATCAAGGTTTTTAAGTGAAGATGGCGTTCGAATGGTGAACGCCCGAAATGTCAAAATCACGCAGTGGTACCAACATTACGAAAAAAGTGTGCCATGGTATGACAGCCACATTTTTTTCTAATGTTGGTGCTACTGCGCGATTTTGACATCTCGGACGTTCACCATTCCAACGCCATCTTCGCTTAAAAACCTGGATACCGCTATAACCTACAGCGAGTAAGTTGGTTTGAAATTTGAAATTGTTTTATTTCATCAAAAAATCGACATTAATAGCAAATTTACCATTTTCAGGTAAGAAATAAATAGCTTAATTGATATAAACGAAAATATTTTTGTGATGGCCGATTTAACCTGTTCATTATCTGATTCAAAAAAAGGGAATGTTTTAATCAACGAAAACCTAACTAATCAATTGAGAATGTAGATTATTCAAGTGAACAAATATTTTTTAAAGTCACTCCTACCATAAAAGCAAAGCTCTGCTTGAAAAATGGTAATTGGAATGATTTTCAAAATTTGCAATATAACCTCATTCTCGCGTTTTCAATCCGGATCTCAGAATTTTCAATGAAAAAGGCAACTTAGCAAAAAATAAAAAAGTCAATCGATAGAACTTTTTATTTCTTACCACCTGTTAACTTTATTTTATTCCAAAAGATCAATCTTTTTTTAAAAAACATTAAAATAGTTTTCACTCGCCTTTGCACTTATCGCGCAAAAACGTAAACGTAACCTTGCACCAAAGTTCTCCTACTCGAATGTAGCCCGGTCACGAGAATTTCTAGCATAGTTGGTTCTGCTAGAATCCAGCTAGAATGATTCTAACAGGCCTGCCATAATTATGTTAGAATTTTGCCAGAATATTCTAACAGAGCGAAGTCTGCTAGTCAGTGTTGCGATTTTGAGCGCTCATCCGCTCATGAGCAAGCATTTTTCGCTCATTCGTGAGGAGGAGCGCGACGCGAGCTAGCTCACGCTTGCTCGTGCTCGTGTTTGCTCATTTATTTTATGAGCTAAAATGCTCATTGCTCGCGCTCGCGCTCATTTTTGCTCATTGAGCAAAATGAGCGGCATTTTTTTACCTGTAACGGGTAAACGACAATAACTTTTTTTTTCAGCAGAGCTTCGAGGTTGTTTTTTTTAATGGAGGCTTGAATAGGATAATCTTAATAATATTGGATGAAGTTATTTGTCATATTTTTTGTTTTGAAACTTATTTTGGAGTCAGAATTAAGGGGTTAAGGTGTTACATTAAGATCTGTACACAGTAAAAAACCATAGAAATATTACATCTGGGAAGTACGTTTTTTATATTAGAAAAATGCGTAATTTTACTTCTGAAAATGTGTAATTTTACCACTTTTCTGGTGTAATGCAACTTTTTCAGTCTAAATCGAAGTAAAATTATAACATTCAGAGGTAATATTCAACCTTACAAAATTTCACCATCCAAATGTACACTTTTTTTACTGTGTAGAAATAATTCGATTAATAAAAAAAAGTTGATAATAGAGTGACACGTGAAAGTGAACTGTTTAATAAAGCTGAAAAGTATCTTTTAAGGAACACAAATATGTTTTCTTGGTAATAAATTACGTAATTTTTTAAGTCTGGGCACCTCATCTTGTTTAATCAATTATTTGTAAATAATTTAGCATAATAAAAGTCAATTCTGTGTCTTAGATGAATTTCAATAAACTATATTATTTAAAGGAGTCTATTTCAAATAAATAAATAAATAAATGAGAAATGAGTCTGGCCACAAGTAAAATTATGTTTAAATATAAAAAAAATAATTGTCTTCTGTTAACAGCTTATTTAAGACCTAAAAATGCAGTTCCTTGAAAGATTAGACTATTTATGAAAGTTAAAATGATAAGCTCAAAAGTGTGTCTGGAATTCTAAGTTATTGTGTCTTGAATGCAAATCAGCAATTTTTCATTGATCGGGTATTTAATAAAAAGTAGTATTTTTAATTATAAAACTCTGAAAAAAATACTAGGCTGACAATATTAGATGAGTACATGCCTCTTTTTCGTGATGAAATTATCTCAGGAAATTGAAATGAGCTTCAAAATTGGCAATCCAATTGGCCTATGCGTGATTCATCAACAATACTAAAAATCTACCTACTTTGGTGATGAGCGCTCATTGAGCGCGAGCGCATGCGATGAGCATGAGCGAGCACGAGCTACCTGACAAGTCCTCATGCTCATGAATGAGCGAGCACGGATTTTTGCTCGCTCGCTCATTCGCAACCCTGCTGCTAGTGCTAGAACTCTGTAAGAATTTTGCCAGCATGTTCTGACAGGAAAAATCTTGCCAAAATCCTGTAAGAATTTTGTTAGAAAACGCTGACCGAGCGAAATCTGTCAAAATTGACGTAATTTTCGAGCGAGATGAACCGGGACACAACGTGTTTGAACACGTTTTTGTGCTAGCCTCATTTTTGTTTCATAATTGCAACGCAACAGAAGTTATTTTTTGTGCTAGAGAATGAGGGATTAAAAGTGAACTGGCCGGAATTGACCATGAAAGGCGCCGTTGGCAGTTTTGTTTTTGTTCAGCCGATGAACTGGCCGCGCTACGTGGATCGATAAGATTCAGAGCACTGGTTTGAAGACGTGAGCTTGATTTTGCTGGAGTGAATTAAATTATTCTGATCCTAATTATTTAGCAGGTTAGTTGGAACATCCATCTCCGCTGAACTCATACTGATATGGACCTATAATCCGGGCTTGCCTTTGGGAAAAGGACACAGTCACATGCAGCTCCTTCAAAGAGAAACTGCGAAGCTGCACGCGCATTTGCCGACCTCGACGATCGCGACAATCCAGCGGTCATAAAATGTATATGTGCGGTATGAAAGTGAATCATATAGTTTTTGGACATAAATGAAATAAATAAATCTTGAAAGCTAGTTTTATTTCAAGTAAAAAAAATATCTGTCTTACTGCTTTCTCACGAAAATCTAGCAGGGTTCTGGCAGAAATAATTTCTGGTATGTTCTAGTAAAATTCTTACAGAATTCTAGCAGGAGGCCTGTCAGAATAGTTCTAGCAAAATTCTAGCAGGCTTCTAACAGAACCGGTTGATTTCGCCGGCTCCTGCTAGAACCGATTATTGCATTTGAGCTAGAATTCTAAAAGAATTCTTGAGAAAATCTAGCAGTATGATAGCAGCGTTCTAGAAAGAATATCTTCGCTCTGTAAGATTTTTGTAAGAATCCTGCGAGAACGCCGTGACTGGGAGGTGGCGAATCGAGTTTTTAGCTTTGGTTTTGGGGGCCTATAGAGTTATCTACGTGCGCATGTATTGCGTGTTTGTACACGAAGGGTTTTTAGGTTAAAATTTGTACCCGCCAGCAAAAACAAATGGTAAGCTAGTGTGCGTGAGATCGAGCTTAGATAACTCTATACTTTTTCCTTCCTCACACTGCACACCAATACTATCACACTACCACAGCACAAATACCCGTAGAAGGGCAAAGCCCGACTTAATCGTGAAGCCGAGGGAAAAAAAGATTTTTCTTTTATTTCAAAAACACATGCCCAGTAGGGTGGTCCAAATCCGGACTTTTTTGGGGCTACCCCCTGAAATCAAAGATTGGCCCATCACTAGGCTAAATTCCAAATTTGAGCTCATTCTGACCACGGGAACCCCTCCCTCCAATCGTTTAAAGTTTGTATGGGAAAAATCGTCGAAATGTATGGAGAAAAGCAACTGTTTTACTTTTTTACCTGTGGAAGGTGCCAGAGTTATCCGATTCTTACCATTTCTCAAATGTAGAACCTTCATTAAATTTAGAACAACTTTCCCGAAGACACCATATTTTTAGGATTTTTTCCCGCGAAGTTATTAGCGCCCAAAACTGACCATTTTTGCGCGGCTAGCTGTAAGGGCGAGGGGAATGACACTCCCGAGATGAGCCCACGATTTAGCCGCGATGTCCACGATTTGCCTCGATTAGCCGCGATTTGCGCGATTGGCGCGATTTGGCACGATTTCATCGCGATGTGAGCGCGATGCAGAAAAATCGCGCGATTTGAGCTGTCCACTGCTCGAATTAGTTTGACAGGAACCGAATGACAGTTTTCGCTGAATCGAGCAGTGAAAAAATAACAACAACAAATTTCAACGTGGCCAACGAAATTCTGGCTGGCATGAAGCAAAAGCTGGTGTAGAATCTACGCTGTAGATTCCATGGACATTTCTAACTTTAGCCGGAGTTGTTGGAGCAGCAAATCTGCCACAGACCAGAAAGGTAGCACATCCTGTGCTCCGGGTCGAACCACCATACGATCAAGTTCTGGACGAGGAATCGGCCGGGTGACCAAGAAAGGAACAAGTAAAATCTCAACACGCTGGCCGAAAGGTTGGACGAGTGTGAGCTGGATGATCATGTGGCCATTCCGGGCATGGGGCCTGAGGATTAGATCGACATGCCCGACAGCTAAGGAACGCACAACAATGGGGTCATTCCGGAATTGGATTTTGCCAACCGTTGTAGATGGCCCCGTTTGCGATCATCATGTAGGACCGGGTGATACAAGTGCAACGCAAGTTCTTCCCTCTGTAAGGGGCGCAATATTTGTTCAATAATTGAAGACCACTTTTAATTTTCAGCGTGATCTGAGCTGGAATCCGGAAGCTTTCAACCGGTACTTCATAAACGGGCTGGACATTCTTGCGAGCCGGGCTTAGCTGGATATTGTTCCTAACTTCATCAACATTAAAAACACTAAAAAATAACCGACGGAACCACCGGAAGCCGAACCGCTTCTGTTGTCCGCATCGCTGATGAAACGGCGAACTCCGCCGGCAGCGCCGGTCCAACGACGGGCATTCCATCGTAGCTTGGCATTAACTCGCCTCTGGATTTAGGATTCTACTCGGACGAAGTCGAGGACAAAATCGTCCTGCGGAACAGCAAAAAAGGTTGCGAGCGGGAAAAGGAGAAGGAACGTCGCGAGCATCAGGAAGAGATGAAACTGTGGGACAATCAGAACGAGTGCAACTGAGACGACGAAGATTCAACGGCGGTGACGACAAACCTATGTTCAAGTCCCGGGACTCGCCGATTGACAGTCACTAAGCAACAGCATTGGCAATTGGCCAACCAACGATCACGACCAGTGTCGCCGGCCACCCATCAAAACTCAGACCAAGGTCCCAACAGCTTCAGCCACGGTCCTCCCTACGGTCAAGCACCACCATAAAACTTACGCCGGTCATCTGTACCGCCACATCAATTCCGGATCTTCATCGTCTCCGCCAAATAACTACAACAACTTCAACTACGGTGGTGGTGGGAACAATTACGGCGGAACAGGGGAAATCGTGGCATCGAAATGTACATCGACGATCATCAAAACTTTACGCAATAACCGTCTCCGCTAGATGTCGTAATCCAGAGCAGGTGGCCACTTGACCGAGGAGGAGGAAGCAGCACGTTCCGGTGGTAGATTTACCGGAGTTTGCGTTAGCAAACCAGGGCTACAATTTGGAGGAGGCGCCGTGGGACTGACCGGATATTTTGGCGGAAGATTGAGACGCAAGCATGAAAATTTAAAAGAATATGGAGTCAATCTAAGAGTGAATCTGATTATACAATCTATTTAAAAAATAAAAAAAAATGTCTTTAATTATAAATTAACAAAAGTCGTGAATTCAATCAATGTAAAAGCTGAAAAACGAGGAAATAGGAATTAAACGCAGTTTTCTTATGACTTTATAGTCGTCCAAGCTGCAGCTTCAGAACGAGCCTCTGGTGGACATAACCTAACAAACATCCGGCACTACGACATCGGAGCTAATCTCGGTCACCAAACGACGATGGCAAAATCCAACATCAGCAAGCAGAAACTCTCCAAAAACGTCATCAAAAGCATCTCGTTTGCCTTGTGCTGGTCGGTTTCTTCCTGCTGACAATCTACAACGTCCAGAATTAACCGCCACTTTAAGATTTCCGCTGTGCTGGTCCGCTCTTTTTAATTCAACCTTCGTGAAACTACTCGTGCTAGCGCTGCTCGGAATCGCACTGGTTCGCATCTGCACTGGGTACTTCCGGTATCGCGAGGAGCAGGGCAACTGCACCGACTACCTTGTAGAACCTTGTATTGTCCCAATCGGCATGACTCACGGTCCGTTGACGTCGTGCCTTGGCCTGCTTCCTGCTGCTCGATGCTCATCTTTACTTCATTTTGGCCACGCCCTCAGCACTCAAATACAACTAGCTCATCACATTCGACTCGCCTTCTTTGTTCGAATTCTCCGGCGCATCGTCACGCTTTTCCGGCCGGCCGCCGACTGGCTGCCGTTTTGGTCCACGAACTTTTTCGCTGCGAATCGTCGGTCAGATTGTCCTCGACGTCAGCGTCCGACATGCCGTCGTCGTTCTTGTCCGATTAGGCGGCGCCTTAGTCGTCATTTTCCGGGTCGCCGCCTGCTGCGGTGGCAGTAGAGTCGTTGTTGATTTGTTGGGTTTTTCTGCTTGTCCTTATTTTTGGTCGCCTTCTTGATGAGTCGTTCACGGCTGCTCCGTAGTTTTGGGGTGGCTCCGCCAGAAGTGGATGCACTGAAGCCGTAGCCGTCCAGGACTGCCTTTTCGTCGGATCGAAGGTTGCGGTCACTGGTTCGGGGCCAAGGATGCGGTCGGAGGCTTGCGTGCCGTACAAATCTGTATTTTTCTTCATCGTGTCCTCGACCGTGTCCGGATCGACGCGTTTTTTGTACCCGAGCGAGAGGAGGATGACCAGCTGATAACGCCTTAAATCCTTGCTGCTACTTGCCAGCAGGTGCCGTAGCAGCTCGTACGAGCCGTGGCTGGTCCATGCCGGCAAATTTGGGAGATTTGTTCGTAAGTTGCAAAACAGGTTTCAACGACGAGAAGACTCCACCGCCGGATTGCAGGTCGGACAGCGATTCTGCCAGAACTTGCGTGAACAATCCCCACGGGTTCAACTCGCCGCTGATTGAACTCAACTTCGTCACCGTTCCGTTTTTGAGCAAGCCCTCCAGGAAGCTGGAATTTTTCACCCTGAACGGTAGAAGAAGACGGTTTAGGACAGACCGCGCAGCCACGGCTTCCTATCTACGATGAACAAGCTGCTCGTCGCAATGGCCGGCTACTTCCACCTCCAATGTCCAATCGAATGACACGCTAATCGGCGCCGCGGTCGTCGAAGCGCCATCTCCGTCCCCACCATCGCTCCCCTGCTTATCTACGTCCTGCCCAAACGAAAGAAAACAACTAAACGATTACTAAAACCCGAAACATGCTGGTCCAGGTCATCACAGGCGAAATAGTTCCGGCTAACTACCGTCTCACGGATCTGCCGCAATCCGTCCTGAAAAAACTAGAAATTTTGTTTATTTACATCAGAAGACTGCTCGAATCAACAAAAATAAACATTGAAGCAGTGCGCCCAATTTCGTGGGAAACTGCTAGAACGAATATTTTCTGGCAACTCTGACTGCATGAATGAAAATTTTCATTCGAGCACGATCTAAGCACGATGAGCGCGATGAGCGCGATCTGGCGCGATTTGGCACGATGAGCGAAAAAAACCGCGATGAAGGTGCGATGAGCAAAGATGGAAGAATTTAACGCGATTAGGTGCGATTTCAATGAAATCGCGAAGTGTCATCCCCCTCGTGTAAGGGGCTACCTAACAACGATGTTTATTTCCAACACACGTGCTCTCTCTCAGGTTCAAACTCTCTCACGAGCTTGCTTGCCTGCCTGCCTGCCTGTTTGCCTACAAGCTCGCGCTCTGTTTCTCTGCTTGGACTTTTGTCGTCGTCGTCGTTTTCGTTTGCTATCCGCTGCGCTGCGTTCCTGGCATGTTTATTATAATTTTCAACTAAAATAGCAGGTTTGTTTTGAGATATATTTAGCATATAAATTCTTAAATTATGCACGGAAAAAAATAATTTAAAGAAAAGACAGCTTAGGCTCATTAAACAAAAAATTACAGCAAATGTGCAAATGCAAAACCAAATGCAAATGTTTTTTTGTTTTAATCATGATAATAATTTGATTTTTTTTTAAATCAGGTAATACAAATTATGTTACTTTAGGTAGTTTGCTTTAACAGAAATATACTTTATTACAAGTCAAGGCAATTTTACAATTATTGCTGCAAATTTTCATTCATACTCTATAAAATTATTACTTTTTGTGCTGTCTGGAAATTTCTTTCTGTGTTCCTCGACCACCTTCAACAAATATTGCAACTTTTCTTAATTTTTTGTCGTTTACCTGATTTGTTTTTTGAAAAAAAAAAATTGATTACATTATCCCTATTTAAAAATTTACTCAATAATAAAAGATGACCGTGGATGAATGACGATCATGGATAAACTAATTCATCGAAATTTTTATTCTCTCTCACACGCTCTGATAATATGATATCTATTGTTAATCACATAATACATTTAATTTTATATCTAAAATCAAACCTGCTATTTTAGTTTTTGTGTTTATTTATTTATTCCTCAACAGGCACTTTTGCCCAAATGAACCTAATACTAAAACTACCAACTAATACAATCGTCTCAACACTGATAAAAACTTAGACTTTAACACATCGCGGGACAAACTAACATCAAAAACAGTGGACACTTTATTGAAGGCTCGCTTCAGTCCGACTACAGCTCCATTGGCGCTGTAGTTTGTACGTCGAAAAGGGATCTGCACGATTGGCGTATGGCGTAGCTGGCGGGCAGGTGTTGTTACGTTGATCTTTTCGCGAAGAGAGGGGCAGTCAATTCTGTCAGTTAGTACATCTGAGGCAGTCAATGCACGGGCCAGGTCACGACGCAGCTGAAGTGAGTCGAGGTGCATGAGCTGACAGCGGTCTTCGTATGGCGGAAGCTGCTGGGGATTTCTCCAGGGCAGTGATCTCAGGGCGTAGCGGACGAACCTTCTCTGGATACTCTCGAGCCGGTAAACAGCGTTGTTGTAGTGCGGAGTCCAGACCGCGGAACAGTATTCCAGCGGGGAGCGAACTATGGAGCAAAAAAGAGTTTTAAGGCAGTGGATGTCTGTAAAGTGGCGTGTCATGCGGATCACCAAACCGAGCTGACGCGATGCTTGATGGTGATGAGAGAGATGTGTTGCTTGAATGTCAGTTTTGAGTCCAGGATGACACCAAGATCCTTAATGTGATCAACTCTTTGCACCAGTGTGTCACCCAGATGGTAGTCGAACGAAATCGGGATGTGTTTCCGGCTAAACGTAATCACTTGGCATTTCCCGGGGTTGAGAACCATGTGGTTCACCGCACACCAGTCGGCGAATTTATCGAGTTCACGTTGTAAGGCTTTGACGTCGTCTAAACAGTCGACCTTGGCGAACAGCTTGAGATCGTCTGCGTAGGCAAGACGGGGTCCTGAGAGGGTGAAGTTGACATCGTTGAAAAAGAACAAAAACACTAGCGGGCCGAGATGGCTGCCTTGTCCTATTCCAGATGTGGCGTCAAAGCTTTCGGATAGTGCGTCCTCAATTTTCACCCGCAGCGAGCGTCCCGACAGGTATGACTTAAACCATGTCAACAAACTACCGCGGAATCCAAGTTTCTCGAGCTTGGCGATTGCTATGTTGTGATTGATCTTATCTAAGGCTACCAACTCTTGCTGAGCAAAAATCCGTACACTTCGCCGATATGCCACCATGGTATAACAAAAACTGTCATTGAATTATTTAGATAAATTAAATTTAATAAATCTTAGAATTAAAAATATTAAACTGTGTCGTTTTTACAGCTAACAAATTTCACAAAATGCTATCAGAGTGCTTATTACTTGCACGTTTAAAAGTATTCATAAAATAAACCATGATTTGAATCAAATAATTATGTCTTCAATTTTGTTTTGTTAAACGTTTAAAAGTTTACGAAATGTCAAGATTGTTTTTACGAATAATATCGCTCTTAGTGTTTTCACGAACACTTCTCCAGAGTTTTTTTTTATTGAAAAGGTCCTATAGCATGTGAAACACAACAGTTTATAGGACCTTTAAAAAAACTCTAGATTTGTTAAATGTTCAAATGTTTTCACAAGTTTTAGAAAGCTTTTAGAAATGGAATATATTTAGTAAGGAATTTCTAAAAGAACAATTCTAGAGTTTTTTATTTTATTATTTTTTATTGATAATCAAGTTTGAATTGAAGAAAACCCCGGAAAACTCTCTCTTTTTAAATCAAACTCACAGAAACCAAAAATTTGAAACAACAAAACCTTCGACCAAATCAAAAATGCAATTCAATGATTAAAAAGTTGTTAAAATTCCGTACAAATCCAAATTATGCGTAAAATTCCCTACAAAAATTCCGGCCTGTTAAAAATCCGCGAAGAGGTTCGAAAATCCGTATGGTAAGGAAAAAATCCGTACAGTTGGTAGCCTTAATCTTATCAAAGGCAGCTGACAGATCTGTGTACACCGCGTCAGTCTGCGAGCGATTTTCGAAACTGTCAATAACAAACTCAGTAAAACAGAGTAGATTTGTTGCGGTGGAACGTTTCGGAATGAATCCATGTTGGTCGCTTGATAATTCCTGGCGGCAGTGAGCGAAAATGGGATCAATCACCACCAGCTCGAACAGCTTCGATGCAGCGCACAGAGCCGATATACCTCTGTAATTCTCGATGTTCCTGCGATCGCCTTTTTTGTGGACAGGGAACATGAAGGCTTGCTTCCATGCGCACGGGAACTTTCCAGATGCGAGGGATAGGCGAAATAGGTGTAAGAGGGGTACTTGTAATACCGATGAACAACGTTTCAGCAGTGTCGAGGGGATCCCGTCCGGTCCTGGTGAGCTGGAGTGCTTTAGCTTAATTTTGGGCGCTAATAACTTCGCGGAAAAAAATCCTAAAAATATGGTGTCTTCGGGAAAGTTGTTCTAAATTTAATGAAGGTACACTGCATTTGAGAAATGGTAAGAATCGGATAACTCTGGCGCCTTCCACAGGTAAAAAAGTAAAACAGTTGCTTTTCTCCATACATTTTGACGATTTTTCCCATACAAACTTTAAGCGATTGGAGGGAGGGGTTCCCGTGGTCAGAATGAGCTCAAATTTGGAATTTAGCCTAGTGATGGGTCAATCTTTGATTTCAGGGGGTAGCCCCAAAAAAGTCCGGATTTGGACCACCCTAATGCCCAGTCACGAAATATTCTAGCAGAGCTGGTTCTGTCAGAATCCTGCTAGAACAGTGGAACATTTCTGCTAGAATGCTGTAAGAATATCCAGCTCTGTAAGAACTCTGCTAGAATCCTGCTAGAACGTCGTGACTGGGTGAATTCGTTCCAGATTTTAAGAAGCTTCATCATTAACACAATCCCGATGTTCGCGCGAATCATTTAAACCACTTTTCTCGAATTAATTTGCCTTTTCACACAAGAAAAACCGGATTTTAAAATGGAGATTGGCAACCCGGCCGTCAACGCGAGTTCACGCGATTTTTCTAGGTTCCTCAGACTCAATTTTTTTCGCGTATTTTTGTGTGATAATAAGCCTTTCAAACGAATTTTAGCAGTAATATGGATTTCGACAGGAGTCTAGTGAATTAAGTGTTTTTATCTGCGATTTAATTTCCTCCTGCTATTTTAGTTGAAAATTATAATAAACATGCCAGGAACGCAGCGCAACGGACGGCAAACGAAAACGACGACGACGACAAAAGTCCAAGCAGAGAAACAGAGCGCGAGCTTGTAGGCAAACAGGCAGGCAGGCAGGCAAGCAAGCTCGTGAGAGAGTTTGAACCTGAGAGAGAGCACGTGTGTGCTCGAATTGGAAATAAACATCGTTGTTAGGTAGCCCCTTACAGCTAGCCGCGCAAAAATGGTTAATTTTGGGCGCTAATAACTTCGCGGAAAAAAATCCTAAAAATATGGTGTCTTCGGGAAAGTTGTTCTAAATTTAATGAAGGTACACTACATTTGAGAAATGGTAAGAATCGGATAACTCTGGCGCCTTCCACAGGTAAAAAAGTAAAACAGTTGCTTTTCTCCATACATTTTGACGATTTTTCCCATACAAACTTTAAGCGATTGGAGGGAGGGGTTCCCGTGGTCAGAATGAGCTCAAATTTGGAATTTAGCCTAGTGATGGGTCAATCTTGTAGGAATTGGCAATGGCCAAAACCGTCTTTAGTGTGGAATTACTACGTTCGAGGATCGGATTCCGGATGAATCGAAACGCGTTGTTAGCTTTAGCGTGGTTTTATTCTAACTGACAAGAAATCGTGTTATGGGTGAAAACATTTTCTCTTCTGGTGTTCAGCGCATCAGCGCCCTTCAGCAACGTCTGCCGCCAACACTCCTCCTCGCTGATTGCTGAACTTCCGGTCCTAGGACTTCTGTGTGAGCCCCAGGTTCTCCGCGAACTTCTTCATCTTGGTCGCCCCGAGAGGCTTGGTAAACACATCTGCAACCATACTGTCGGTCGGACAGTAGTTCAACTGGATCACACCTCCCGTAACCAGGTCCTTCGCATGGTAGTATTTCGTGTCGATGTGCTTGCTCCTCTTGTTCTGACGATCTTGTGACACGAAGTCGATGCAGCTGCGATTGTCTTCGTTCATGATCGTCGGCTCCTTCTGCTCCTCACCCAGTTCGCACAGTAATCTGCGCAACCAGACCGCTTCTTGCGCCGCCTCCGAAAGCGCAACGTACTCGGCCTCCATCGTTGATGTAGCCACGCAGTTCTGCTTCCGACTTCCCCAGCTAACAGCTGCGCCGCCGAGTTCGAAAACAAATCCGCTCGTGGACTTCCGATCGGTCGAGTCTCCAGACCAATCTGCGTCGCTGAATCCAACGAGCGTGAGGTCCTTGACGCTCCTTCCCAGCTTCAACTCGTAGTCCTCCGTTGCGATCAGGTATCGCACGACTCGCTTTAGTTCCAACCAATCACAGTCGCGTGGGCAACTGGTCTTCCGGCTGAGAATCGATACAGCTGCTGCGATGTCCGGCCGCGAGTTCATCGCCACGTAGAGTAGCGCTCCGACCAAGCTGTGGTACTGCTCCTTGTCGGCCAAGGTTTCACTCGACAGCTTGTAGTAGCCGGCATCCAACGGCAACTGGCTTCCTTTTGCTCCTTCGAGACCGAACCGCTGTGCGATGTCCCGAATGAACGCGCGCTGGCTGATCGAGTAGTAGCCATCCGCGTTCTTGCTGACTTTGATCCCGAGGAACTGACTGACTTCGCCCAGCGACGAAATTTCGAATTCCTTCTTGAGTTCCTCCTCCAGCTTGACGATGTGCTTCTTGTCCTTGCACACCACGATCATATCGTCCACGTAGATCAGCAAGTAGATCCACTCACCAGTTTCCAGCCGCTTCGAGAACAGGCACGCGTCCGAGGTAGACTGCCTGAATCCAAAGCTCAGCAAAATCCGCTTCACCGTAGTGTTCCAAACCCGCGCCGCCTGCTTGAGTCCGTAAAGGCAACGGTTGAGTTTGCACACCAGGGCTTCCTTTCCAGGCACCGCGTATCCGGGAGGCTGTCGCATGTACTGCTCTTCGTCCATCTTCCCGTTCAGATATGCGTTCTTGACGTCAATGTGCCAGACTCGAAGTTTGCGGTGTCCAGCCACAGTGAGTAGCACCCGGAACGTCTGCTGCATTGCGACCGGCGCAAACACTTCGTTGAAGTCGACACCGTACCGCTGCGCGTATCCCTGAGCAACGAGTCTTGCCTTGTAGCGCACGACCTGCCCAGCCGAGTCTCTCTTCTGCTTGTACACCCACTTTGATCCGATGGCTTGACGTCCAGGTGGTAGCGGTACGAGCGTCCACGTGTCGTTAGACAACAGCGACTCGTACTCTTCATCCATGGCCTTCCGCCACTTGTCCTTTTCCGCACTGGTGACCGCTTCTTTGTAGTTGCTCGGTTCCACCACTTCGAGCTTCACACTGCCGACGACGTAATCCTCCAATCGTCTCGGCAACTGACCAGCGTTCGAGCGCTGCGTCCTTCATGGTGCTGGCTGGCCCGGTTCTTCACCCTCGAACAACGACTCGTCGAGGAAACCTTCGAAGAGCGGTTCCTCGTCCAAGCTGCGATTCCCTTCGGCGTCGTCCCCCACCAGCGACTTATCATCAGCTTCGATCATCGGCGACTCCACCTCAAAGGTTCTGTCGTGAGGCTCCTCCTGAAGCCCTGCTCCGATTTCCAGGAATCTTGCATCCCTGCTGATGATGATCTTACCGGTTCGCTTGTTCAGGAAACGATAAGCCTTCGCCTTGCAGTCGTAGCCAACGAAGGTTAGCTTTTCCGCCTTGCTGTCGAACTTGCCGCGCTTCTCATCCGGGATGTGCACGTACGCCTCACAGCCGAAGATCTTGAGGTTGCTCAAATCCGGCTTCTGGCCGTACCATAGTTCGTAGGGAGTTTTCTCGACAACCCGAGACGGCGTACGGTTCTGGATGTACGCTGCGGTTGCAACGGCCTCTCCCCAGTAGCGCTTGTGCAGTTTCGCGTCTAGCAGCATACACACCGCCATGTCGTTGGTGTAGCGGTTCCGACGCTCTGCAGTCCCGTTCTGCTGCGGGGAATATCCAGCGGTCAGCTGAGACTGGATCCCCTCCTCCCGGTAGAACTGCGCTAGCTCCTTGTTCACGAACTCTCCGCCCCGGTCAGAGCGAATGATGGCCGGCTTCCGACCAAACTGGTTCTCCGCCATCCGCACGTAGTTCTTGATGTACTCCTTCGCCTCTGCCTTGTCCTTCAGCAGATACAGCTTCACGAACCGGCTGTAGTCGTCGACGATGCACATAAAGTACCGGTTCCCGCCTGGAGTCACGTCCGGCATCGGTCCGCACAGATCCGTATGGACCAGCTGCAGCGGCTGCGTCGTCTTCTTCACGGACACTTGAGGGAAAGGCAATCGGGCCGACTTGCCTTCCAAGCACTCCTCACACTTTCCTCTGCCTCCACAGTCAACAATCTTCACTCCGGACACTAAATCTTCCTTCTTCATGCGATCGAGCACTGCTACGTCGCGATGTCCGAGCCTCCGATGCCACGTATGTTGGCAGTTCAGCGTGTGGCAGCTTCCTCCAGCTACAGCCGCAACCTCCGCAGACTCCTTCAGGACGTACACGCCGCCGGATCTTTCTCCCAGCGCCACTACGTTGTCTTCTTCGTCGATGATCTTCACGCTGTCTCGAGTAAACAGCACCTTGAACCCCTTCTCGGCGATCTTGCTCACCGACAGCAGCCCGTTCTCAAGCTTCGGCACGTACAGGACATTTTCCAGATGGATGTCCTTCGGCTTTCCCGCACCACTCACGCCGACCACAGTTCCGCCGCCGGTTCCACTTGACATGGAGCAGTTTCCATCCGCCATCACCACAGTCACACTGGAATCATCGAGCTTGTTGAAGAATTCCTTGCGACTTGTCATGTGGCACGATGCTCCGCTGTCAACCGTCCACGAGTTGCCAAACTTCACTCCTGCACAGACTTCTCCACGAACTTGTGCAGAGAAACTGACAGCATCGTTCGCGCCGTCTTTCGCCTGCTTAGCCTTCGCTCCCGGCTTGGTCTTCGGTGGCTTGCTGCCGGATGCTTCGCCGTTCTCGTTCTGCGCCTTCCACTGCTGGTACTTCGGGCAATCCGCCTTGAAATGCCCCGGCTTCTTGCAGAAGTAACATTTCTTGGCTTTGTTTACATTCTGCGCAGCCAAGCCTTGTTCTTCGTGCTTCTGGTACCGCTCCTCTCCCTGCGTGCTCATGCTGCGTCCCACCCGCAAAAAGTGTTCGTTTGTCAGAACAGATTTCACGAGCGCCATCGTGATCTCCGAGTCCTTACGCACAAGCAGCGACGACGCCAGGAAATGGAACGACTTGGGCATGCTCCGCAGGATCATGGCAATCTGGAGCTTTTCTGCCACCTCGAATCCCGCGTCCTCCACTCGCTGGAACAACGCGTCCATGGCTAGCAAATGCTTCTCAACGTCACCACTTTCCTCCATCTTCGCGTCGCAGAGCCGGCACAGAAGCGACAGCTGCGTCTCCACGGTTTGCTTTTCGTGGTAGGCCTTGAGCGCGTCCCACACCTCCCGAGCCGTGGCGCAGCTGCTGATGAGTGGGTACTGGCCTCTTTCGATGGCAAGCACAATGTTCGCGCGGGCCTTCCGGTCCGCTTTCTTCCACTCTGGCGTCACCGGATTGGGAGCGTTTTCCTCCACAACAAACCAAAGTTCCATGGTTTCGAGAACCATCTCCATTTCCAGCTTCCACATCGCGTAGTTGCTGTTCGACAACTTCTGGATCGAGCACTTTCCCGAGTCGGCCATCTTGAAAAAACTTTCCGCTGGCCGATCCAGCCTTTCGCAAGCCGAAAACAAGTGTCCGAAAAATCCGCGATTTCAACCGTAAAACCGACCGATTCACCGATCCTCCACTGGGACCAATAACCTGTAGGAATTGGCAATGGCCAAAACCGTCTTTAGTGTGGAATTACTACGTTCGAGGATCGGATTCCGGATGAATCGAAACGCGTTGTTAGCTTTAGCGTGGTTTTATTCTAACTGACAAGAAATCGTGTTATGGGTGAAAACATTTTCTCTTCTGGTGTTCAGCGCATCAGCGCCCTTCAGCAACGTCTGCCGCCAACAAATCTTTGATTTCAGGGGGTAGCCCCAAAAAAGTCCGGATTTGGACCACCCTAATGCCCAGTCACGAAATATTCTAGCAGAGCTGGTTCTGTCAGAATCCTGCTAGAACAGTGGAACATTTCTGCTAGAATGCTGTAAGAATATCCAGCTCTGTAAGAACTCTGCTAGAATCCTGCTAGAACGTCGTGACTGGGTGAATTCGTTCCAGATTTTAAGAAGCTTCATCATTAACACAATCCCGATGTTCGCGCGAATCATTTAAACCACTTTTCTCGAATTAATTTGCCTTTTCACACAAGAAAAACCGGATTTTAAAATGGAGATTGGCAACCCGGCCGTCAACGCGAGTTCACGCGATTTTTCTAGGTTCCTCAGACTCAATTTTTTTCGCGTATTTTTGTGTGATAATAAGCCTTTCAAACGAATTTTAGCAGTAATATGGATTTCGACAGGAGTCTAGTGAATTAAGTGTTTTTATCTGCGATTTAATTTCCTCCAATTAACTTTGAGGAATCTCCAAACATGGCGGCTTGTTTAGCGCTGTGCCCTCCGGCAGGCAACCAATGGAAGAGGAGAGGAAAGGGACTCAGTGTGGAACTAGCCATCAAACGAACGAACCATGAGTGAGGCTGAAAAAGAAAAGACGTTGCACTTATGGTACGTTCGTTTGATGGCTAGTTCCACACTGAGTGCCGCACTCAGAGCTGTCAAAGTGTTTGTTTGAAGAAACTCGCGCTAGTTCCGCACGAGTTTCGCCGCCATCTTGGAACTGAAACTCTAGTGCCGCACTCGATATTTTTTCAGTTTCATGCGAGTTCCATGCACACTGAAAAAGAATGTTCGTTTGAACCAAAACTGGCACCGACGAGTGTGGCACTCAGTGTCGCACTGGCTGTTCAAACGAACGTACCATTAGGCTGCGTACTGAAACTGGCAGTGTGGGCGGTTTTATCGATACGATAGTTTTTTTTTGTGTACAAACTGAGTGATAATTTTGAAAAGGGTACACGGCTTGCTCTGCTATAAGTCTTTGAGAGTGAATAGAATTAATTAGTAATTGTGAGTTCAAGTTTTGAAAAATAAATGGTCTGGCCGAGAAAAGTCGGATGCCAAGTTTTGTGCAAGCAGCAAAGCAGCGGTTTGCGCCTATGCTGGTCCGCTGCTTTTTCGTCGTTTGTCCAGCTGAGCCGGGATCGCTGAGGGATTGGCGACGTCGGGGCGTACGGAGCGGACTTCTTTGGTGAGCCCGTTTTGATTTGATATTTTGGTATGTGTGCAGAGAATGAATCTTGTGGGTGTGTGCGATTTTCGAAGTATGACAGTTTGGATCAGGGTAGGTCTACTGATTCTAATGATGGTTATTATTAAACTTAACCCTCTAACGTGCATTAATTTGCTGAGAAGAGTATTTAATATTGTTTTTTATATTATGTCAGGTTTCATCCAATTTCGTTAATGGTTATGATTCAAAATGTGTAAATAACACAAGCTTTTAACATTATTTTTAACGTTAACTGATAAGTCTCTCAGGGTTGTTTTGAATATTCCTAATGTTACTTTGAATTATGCTCGAGATCAATTTGTGAACTATGGCAAAAATCAATTTTTAAAGTAATGCTTATTTGTATGAATGAGTGAGTGATTCTAAAATGCTAGGGATTTATATTTTCAATCTAATCTAATCTAATCTAATCGAACACAAGCGCAGCCAGTCCGAAGAAAGCATCCTGGAAGAACTTGTGGTAAGATTACGCCTCAAGTCCTTTCTTGTCAATATTAATGATTACAGTACATCCGAGTTACCCCGAAAATGTATAGCAAAAATTAAAGCGGCCAGGCCTACTGCGTTGCATTAACCGCAGAGACAGATTCTGTGAACGGATCACATTTCATAGAATCATCAGGGGAGGAAGGATGCGTGGACATACCGTACCAAACGCTCCGAAACAGTTGTGGTGTGGTGTGTAAGTGTAAATTTGGCAGATAATAATATTTAGGGGCATTGGGGGGGAGGTGAGGGGGAGGAAATGTGGATAGGAGAAAAGGAAGGTGGTAATGGGATAATATGGATATGATCAATAGAATATTATATAAAATAAGGGAATAAAATCATCTATCAAATAATGATAGATAAAATGGATAGATCTCACCAAGTCAAGATTCAACAGCTCCAGGCAGCTGGCAACCGTGTCCGTATTTTTATATTCTCCGTCACATCCAGATGGGCGAAAAACTCTTCCACGATGACGATGGTCGTCGAAATCATGTGCGCCACGAAACCAACCTTGGGCTTGTTCCTTGTTCAGCGTCTGGTCGCGGGTCCACCGTCCGGATCTTTGGCCACGAGCAGCAGCTTGCAACGCGCACCCTTGAAGCAATCTCTTGCACCGGTTTGTAGTTCGGACAATTCCGGTACATAACCCATCGTGGCCTTCATGGCGTTCATCGTGCCAGTGCTTCTTCCAGGATCCAAAATCGAGCTTCTTATAAATCCACAGGAACCAGCGTCGCAATTGCCGAAACCACTGGCTTAATCCAAAAATCCGCGTTGATTCAAATACTTCTGTAAACTTTTTTCTAAAAACTGATCGTAGAGAAAAAAACGACAGCAGAAAAAAAACACGTCTGCCCGCACGCCCGGCTTACTGCGATCCTTTATACTAGGGATTTATATTTTCAGCAAAATAATATTTTGTTTTTTCAGGGTTATAGTTTGATATCGCCGCGTGATTATGTGTTATGTAATATCGGTTGGTAAATCACTTGCTAAAACAGCAAGGGAACTATCAGAAGCATTTGTATTTTTTTAACAGTTTCCTGGAATCATCTGGATTGTATATATTATCATAACAAAACTATATGCATATTAGATAATACACTACAGACTCGGTGTCTCTGTTGTTTTATTTGTGGTTCCATCTCGAGTATTAGTTTCTAAATTATTGTTGTTTTTACAGCTTCCTGGAATTATTTTAAATTAAATGTCTACACGTATATCTATCTACTCATTATATGATTTATTTAAATGTTCATATTATTCCTTATCCTATTCCTTTCCTGTAACATACCATCTCCTCATACCATAGGGGAGAGTGGGGAGACTTGATCCCCTTTTTTTGTATCTATGATCTTTTTGCATGAATTGAAAGCTTAAACATTGAACTATGTTTGGCTGATAAGGGTATTTCATCAGATAAACTCTTAGAGAAATGCCAAGCGTTAAAAAAAAAAATAAATCCGGCATTTTCAAAATGTTGGGGGTAATTTGATCCCCCTTTCAACATTTTAAAGAAACCTTAAGCAAAATGTTTCTTATTAATCCAAACTTTTAATTTTCTATAAGATACAGCAATTTCACATTAAATCTGTAAGTTTGTTTTCAAAATATAACAAGTTTAGCATGTAAAATATTTAAAAACTTAAAATTTTCTTTTTTAGACCAAAATTGAGCATGTTTACAAAAGCTGGTCATTTTTGTTTACAAAACTTTTGAAAAATGGTTCAAAGTTATGTACAACTATACTGAAGGAAACTATTTACGAAAACTCAGCCACATTATTTAATCTTGAGGCTGATTCCAGTGACTGTAAAAATGCAGGGATTAAGTCTCCCTAAACGCACTTTTTTAAACAATTGATTGTAAAAATAGTATGACGATAAATTTAACGTCAAATGCGTAAGGGTTTTGGAGTTGATATGTTTATCAAACAATTCATGTATAAAAAAAGGTGCAGGTGGTTATGTTCTACATGACCAATATGACAAAGAACTTTGTACAAAACTCTAAAAATTATCTATTTTTATTTGTATTTTTTAATTCTTTGCCAATTTATTTAATCATTAATAATTAATTCTAATTTAATGTTTTCAATCATTGGCACCTCTGTGGAAATAAGTTACCAAAAAACGAAAATATTGCCAAAACAAGTATTGTTCGGAAAATGAATTTTTATACCCATAATGTCCCAATTTGTATGGTTCCGTAAATGTCCTCCCGGGATAACCTTCCCCAGGGCAATGGCCACTCCGGGTGTGGCCAATCCTGCCAAAATGGCAATTTTTATTACCAGTATCAAAAACCATGAATTTTGATACCCATATTGCCCAAATTTGTATGGTTCCGTAAATGTCCTCCCGGTAGAACCTTCCGCAGGGCAATGGCCACTCCGGGTGTGGCCAATCCTGCCAAAATGGCCATTTTTATTACCAGTATCAAAAACCATGAATTTTGATACCTATATTGCCCAAATTTGTATGGTTCCGTAAATGTCCTCCCGGTAGAACCTTCCGCAGGGCAATGGCCACTCCGGGTGTGGCCAATCCTGCCAAAATGGCAATTTTTATTACCAGTATCAAAAACCATGAATTTTGATACCCATATTGCCCAAATTTGTATGGTTCCGTAAATGTCCTCCCGGTAGAACCTTCCGCAGGGCAATGGCCACTCCGGGTGTGGCCAATCCTGCCAAAATTGGCATTTTAAAATTTTTATTACCAGTATCAAAAACCATGAATTTTGATACCCATATTGCCCAAATTTGTATGGTTCCGTAAATGTCCTCCCGGTAGAACCTTCCGCAGGGCAATGGCCACTCCGGGTGTGGCCAATCCTGCCAAAATGGCCATTTTCATTACCAGTATCAAAAACCATGAATTTTGATACCCATATTGCCTCTAGTCGTATGGTTCGATAAATGTCCCCGGTAGAACCTTCCCTCAGGGCAATGGCCACTCCGGGTGTGGCCAATCCTGCCAAAATGGCAATTTTTATTACCAGTATCAAAAACCATGAATTTTGATACCTATATTGCCCAAATTTGTATGGTTCCGTAAATGTCCTCCCGGTAGAACCTTCCGCAGGGCAATGGCCACTCCGGGTGTGGCCAATCCTGCCAAAATGGCAATTTTTATTACCAGTATCAAAAACCATGAATTTTGATACCTATATTGCCCAAATTTGTATGGTTCCGTAAATGTCCTCCCGGTAGAACCTTCCGCAGGGCAATGGCCACTCCGGGTGTGGCCAATCCTGCCAAAATGGCCATTTTTATTACCAGTATCAAAAACCATGAATTTTGATACCTATATTGCCCAAATTTGTATGGTTCCGTAAATGTCCTCCCGGTAGAACCTTCCGCAGGGCAATGGCCACTCCGGGTGTGGCCAATCCTGCCAAAATGGCAATTTTTATTACCAGTATCAAAAACCATGAATTTTGATACCCATATTGTCCAAATTTGTATGGTTCCGTAAATGTCCTCCCGGTAGAAACTTCCGCAGGGCCATGGCCACTCCGGGTGTGGCCAATCCTGCCAAAATGGCCATTTTCATTACCAGTATCAAAAACCATGAATTTTGATACCCATATTGCCTCTAGTCGTATGGTTCGATAAATGTCCCCGGTAGAACCTTCCGCAGGGCAATGGCCACTCCGGGTGTGGCCAATCCTGCCAAAATGGCAATTTTTATTACCAGTATCAAAAACCATGAATTTTGATACCTATATTGCCCAAATTTGTATGGTTCCGTAAATGTCCTCCCGGTAGAACCTTCCCTCAGGGCAATGGCCACTCCGGGTGTGGCCAATCCTGCCAAAATGGCCATTTTCATTACCAGTATCAAAAACCATGAATTTTGATACCCATCTTGCCTCAAGTCGTATGGTTCGATAAATGTCCCCGGTAGAACCTTCCCTCAGGGCAATGGCCACTCCGGGTGTGGCCAATATCCTACCAGTTTGGTCCCAACTCTATTGCCCCAAATCATTCTGGTTTGCGGGTAGTCGTCCTAACAATCTTCATTAGAACAGAATTCCTCCCAAGTTGGTGCACAACCTGTGTCTTTCAATGTGTGCATGTGTGTGTGTGAGCAATAAAATTACCACCGTCGATCCGTCTCTGATGGATTTTCAGTCAAAACTAAAATTGTTCAGAGGCTATCTGTTAGCTTATATAGTTTGCATGAAATGCGGCAACATGGCGCAAATTTTGCCTCGTCTCCTGCTTTCTTGGAACTGTCACGCGAGAATGTTGTACCACTGTTGCCACATTTCATGCGAACTATATAAACTAACAGATATTCTCTGAACAATTTTAGTTTTGACTGAAAATCCGTCAGAGACGGATCGACGGTGGTAATTTTATTGCTCACACACAAACACACACACATGCACACATTGAAAGACACAGGTTGTGCACCAACTTGGGAGGAATTCTGTTCTAATGAAGATTGTTAGGACGGCTACCCGCAAACCAGAATGATTTGGGGCAATGGAGTTGGGACCAAACTGGTAGGATATTGGCCACACCCGGAGTGGCCATTGCCCTGAGGGAAGGTTCTACCGGGGACATTTATCGAACCATACGACTTGAGGCAATATGGGTATCAAAATTCATGGTTTTTGATACTGGTAATGAAAATGGCCATTTTGGCAGGATTGGCCACACCCGGAGTGGCCATGGCCCTGAGGGAAGGTTCTACCGGGAGGACATTTACGGAACCATACAAATTTGGGCAATATGGGTATCAAAATTCATGGTTTTTGATACTGGTAATAAAAATTGCCATTTTGGCAGGATTGGCCACACCCGGAGTGGCCATTGCCCTGAGGGAAGGTTCTACCGGGGACATTTATCGAACCATACGACTTGAGGCAATATGGGTATCAAAATTCATGGTTTTTGATACTGGTAATGAAAATGGCCTTTTAACAGGATTCCCAAAAAAGTGTCCACGTGGTTTATGGATGGTCCCTATCTGTAGTTTTGTTGATGCTGAATCTTAATCCTTGGCAGACAAATTTTCTCGGGAACCAGTTTGGGACATTTGCTTGTTATATATCAATTGACCGGAAAATCAGTAAGTAAAGAAACAATTGATTTTATGGGTGATTTCCAAGGTGATTTCTAATATATCATTTCACAGCTCCCTAGATTTCGCTCTCAGAACGTACTTGGTCCACCACGACTCGCAAGCGTGTAAAACTGAATTGAAATATGTGTAATATTGTTTCTCAGTGTAGACAATACGTCATTATCCAAGCGCTTAAAAAGGCTTAGTTATTTACAATTCCACATTTCTTCGCCAACAACCACAACTGAAAAAGATATAAAAATTTGCCTGCTGTGTCTCGTTCATCAAATTGATTAATCTGTTCCGGATTACGCAAGCCAGGAGTTGATTCGGGCCACATGCCTGTTAGTGGTTCATCTGATGGCTGATCCAGTTCTTCAAACATTTAGTCCGGAAAATGTTCCAACGCAGTCTACGAAAGCCGAGTTGGACAAGGACGCAAACACGTTACTCCCGTAGTGTGCTGTAGGGACGTCGAGCACTCTCCGGCCAATTTCCAAGCGTCGTTCTGGTTCCGGAATCCGTTATCCCAGCAAACGGAGGTGAGAAACAAACTGGCAGCAACGGATGGCAAGCGATCATCGATGGCCGTTTCCGTCGCACCCACTCCGGGGGCAACGGTCGCATGTTCGACATCCAGCAGTGCTCAAACACCATTATCGAGCGGGCCTGACCTCTCCGGAACCCGGCCGCCGTGTGCGGAGCGTGATCCATCCGCTCGGGGATTCTGGAGAAAGCTTCTTTTATTAAATGGATGTTCCGGCCGAGGAAACGAAAGGCGACGATTATAGGCGGTTATTAGTGAGGAAGGTTGATTGAAGGTGTTGTTCAAAAACAATCGTTTTTAACTAAGATTTTTTAACATTTTTCTAGCTTCCTACGAACCGAGGAATAAGCATTTGTCTTGGTGAGGTCACCGGATTAACACTTCTTCAATCGAAATGGCCAGATTCAACGCCTGCGGTAGAAGCAGTTGAAGTTCCACATTTTCCGCAGGTCAAGAATCTCACCCCGAGCGGTCCCAACAAATAGAATTCAACCTCGCTACCCGACAGCGACGAAAACAAGATGCACTACATGGATGTTTGGCTTGGCGAGCATGGCAACGACTTGGCCAAGGCAACTGAAGATGAAGAGGACGCCGACCGGGTGTTGAACATAGTAGTGGGTTAGCCGGAGAGAACGAGCCAACACGAATGCAATTCGATTTCCCTGCCCTCGAGCTGAAACCTGAGCCACCACTGGGAGATTCGCCAATGTCGCTAGTCGTGTAAACGGTTAACACCGACAATCCCCCTAGTCTCCGTTACCGGAAGTAGAATTCAGCAACGATACATCCATCTCTCTGCCACTGGAGATTCGTGGCCTGATGTACTGCCTGGAATTGATGCAGATACCGGTGGAGAATTCGTTTTCTGAACGTCCCAGGAGTGCACCAATACGCCGATCAGGATTGACGATTGCGCGGTATGGACGGTGGAAAATGAGCATCGAAAGCAGTGGCCCTGAAAAGGCAGCCCAACTTGCAGGTCGTGTCCCACTTCATGCAAACTTTCGGCAACATTGTCCAACTCGCGCCCCTTATTTCCGTGGTTCCCCAGCTACGAAGTGATCGGCCAATACTTTGGTCATTGAAGGATGACCTGTGTGAGCTGGGCCATTAAGTCGGCTTTAATTTAGCGAGCGTTCAATCTCTTGTACTAAAATGAAATGAAATAGCAACTTAACTTAGTTTAATGTTATAATTAAAATGTTATGAATCTGATGCCATTTGCAAAATGTCATGTCCAGTATCAAAAACCATGAATTTTGATACCCATATTGCCTCAAGTCAAATGGTTCGATAAAGGAGAACCTTCCCCAGGGCAATGGCCACTCCGGGTGTGGCCAATATCCTACCAGTTTGGTCCCAACTCCATTGCCCCAAATCACTCTGGTTTTCGAGTGACCGTTCTAACAATTTTTGTTAGAACAGAATTCCTCCCAAGTTGGTGCACAAACTGTGGCTTTCCATGTGTGCATGTGTGCAAATTACCACCGTCGATCCGTCTCTGATGGATTTTCAGTCAAAACTAAAATGGTTCAGAGGCTATCTGTTAGCTTATATAGTTTGCATGAAATGCGGCAACATGGCGCAAATTTTGCCTCGTCTCCTGCTTTCTTGGAACTGTCACGCGAGAATGTTGTACCACTGTTGCCACATTTCATGCGAACTATATAATCTAACAGATATCCTCTGAACAATTTTAGTTTTGACTGAAAATCCGTCAGAGACGGATCGACGGTGGTAATTTTATTGCTCACACACAAACACACACACATGCACACATTGAAAGACACAGGTTGTGCACCAACTTGGGAGGAATTCTGTTCTAATGAAGATTTTTAGGACGGCTACCCGCAAACCAGAATGATTTGGGGCAATGGAGTTGGGACCAAACTGGTAGGATATTGGCCACACCCGGAGTGGCCATTGCCCTGAGGGAAGGTTCTAC
The DNA here is from genome assembly GCF_016801865.2 of Culex pipiens pallens. NCBI lineage: Eukaryota > Metazoa > Arthropoda > Insecta > Diptera > Culicidae > Culex > Culex pipiens. Next base: position 595,693 of record NW_026292820.1, read on the forward strand.
CGGGGACATTTATCGAACCATACGGCTTGAGGCAATATGGGTATCAAAATTCATGGTTATTGATACTGGTAATGAAAATGGCCATTTTGGCAGGATTGGCCACACCCTGAGTGGCCATTGCCCTGAGGGAAGGTTCTACCGGGGACATTTATCGAACCATACGACTTGAGGCAATATGGGTATCAAAATTCATGGTTATTGATACTGGTAATGAAAATGGCCATTTTGACAGGATTGGCCAAACCCGAAGTGGTTGTCCGGTAGGAACTACTTCAGAACCTTCCCTCAGGGCAATGGCCACTCCGGGTGTGGCCAATCCTGCCAAAATGGCCATTTTTATTACCAGTAGTGATCATTGCCCCTCAGTAAAACCATGAATTTTGATACCCATATTGCCCCAATTTGTATGGGTCCGTAAATGTCCTCCTGGTAGAACCTTTCCTCAGGGCAATGGCCACTCCGGGTGTGGCCAATCCTGCCAAAATGGCCATTTTCATTACCAGTATCAAAAACCATGAATTTTGATACCAATATTGCCCAAATTTGTATGGTTCCGTAAATGTCCTCCCGGTAGAACCTTCCCTCAGGGCAATGGCCACTCCAGGTGTGTCCAATCCTGCCAAAATTGGCATTTTAAAATTTTTATTACCAGGATCAAAAACCATGAATTTTGATACCCATATTGCCCCAATTTGTATAATTCCGTTAATGTCCTCCCGGTAGAACCTTCCCTCAGGGCAATGGCCACTCCGGGTGTGGCTAATCCTGCCAAAATGGCCATTTTCATCACCAGTATCAAAAACCATGAATTTTGATACCCATATTGCCCAAATTTGTATGGTTCCGTAAATGTCCTCCCGGTAGAACCTTCCGCAGGGCAATGGCCACTCCGGGTGTGGCCAATCCTGCCAAAATGGCCATTTTCATCACCTGTATCAAAAACCATGAATTTTGATACCCATATTGCCCAAATTTGTATGGTTCCGTAAATGTCCTCCCGGTAGAACCTTCCCTCAGGGCAATGGCCACTCCGGGTGTGGCCAATCCTGCCAAAATGGCCATTTTCATCACCTGTATCAAACACCATGAATTTTGATACCCATATTGCCCCAATTTGTATGGGTCCGTAAATGTCCTCCCGGTAGAACCTTCCCTCAGGGCAATGGCCACTCCGGGTGTGGCCAATCCTGCCAAAATGGCCATTTTCATTACCAGTATCAAAAACCATGAATTTTGATACCCATATTGCCCAAATTTGTATGGTTCCGTAAATGTCCTCCCGGTAGAACCTTCCCTCAGGGCAATGGCCACTCCAGGTGTGTCCAATCCTGCCAAAATTGGCATTTTAAAATTTTTATTACCAGGATCAAAAACCATGAATTTTGATACCCATATTGCCCCAATTTGTATAATTCCGTTAATGTCCTCCCGGTAGAACCTTCCCTCAGGGCAATGGCCACTCCGGGTGTGGCTAATCCTGCCAAAATGGCCATTTTCATCACCAGTATCAAAAACCATGAATTTTGATACCCATATTGCCCAAATTTGTATGGTTCCGTAAATGTCCTCCCGGTAGAACCTTCCGCAGGGCAATGGCCACTCCGGGTGTGGCCAATCCTGCCAAAATGGCCATTTTCATCACCTGTATCAAAAACCATGAATTTTGATACCCATATTGCCCAAATTTGTATGGTTCCGTAAATGTCCTCCCGGTAGAACCTTCCCTCAGGGCAATGGCCACTCCGGGTGTGGCCAATCCTGCCAAAATGGCCATTTTCATCACCAGTATCAAAAACCATGAATTTTGATACCCATATTGCCCAAATTTGTATGGTTCCGTAAATGTCCTCCCGGTAGAACCTTCCCTCAGGGCAATGGCCACTCCAAGTGTGTCCAATCCTGCCAAAATTGGCATTTTCAAATTTTTATTACCAGGATCAAAAACCATGAATTTTGATACCCATATTGCCCCAATTTGTATAATTCCGTTAATGTCCTCCCGGTAGAACCTTCCCTCAGGGCAATGGCCACTCCGGGTGTGGCTAATCCTGCCAAAATGGCCATTTTCATCACCAGTATCAAAAACCATGAATTTTGATACCCATATTGCCCAAATTTGTATGGTTCCGTAAATGTCCTCCCGGTAGAACCTTCCGCAGGGCAATGGCCACTCCGGGTGTGGCCAATCCTGCCAAAATGGCCATTTTCATCACCTGTATCAAAAACCATGAATTTTGATACCCATATTGCCCAAATTTGTATGGTTCCGTAAATGTCCTCCCGGTAGAACCTTCCCTCAGGGCAATGGCCACTCCAGGTGTGTCCAATCCTGCCAAAATTGGTATTTTCAAATTTTTATTACCAGGATCAAAAACCATGAATTTGATACCCATATTGCCCAAATTTGTATGGTTCCGTAAATGTCCTCCCGGTAGAACCTTCCCGCAGGGCAATGGCCACTCCAGGTGTGTCCAATCCTGCCAAAATTGGCATTTTCAAATTTTTATTACCAGGATCAAAAACCATGAATTTTGATACCCATATTGCCCCAATTTGTATAATTCCGTTAATGTCCTCCCGGTAGAACCTTCCCTCAGGGCAATGGCCACTCCGGGTGTGGCCAATCCTGCCAAAATGGCCATTTTCATCACCAGTATCAAAAACCATGAATTTTGATACCCATATTGCCCAAATTTGTATGGTTCCGTAAATGTCCTCCCGGTAGAACCTTCCGCAGGGCAATGGCCACTCCGGGTGTGGCCAATCCTGCCAAAATGGCCATTTTCATCACCTGTATCAAAAACCATGAATTTTGATACCCATATTGCCCAAATTTGTATGGTTCCGTAAATGTCCTCCCGGTAGAACCTTCCCTCAGGGCAATGGCCACTCCGGGTGTGGCCAATCCTGCAAAAATGGCCATTTTCATCACCTGTATCAAAAACCATGAATTTTGATACCCATATTGCCCCAATTTGTATGGTTCCGTAAATGTCCTCCCGGTAGAAACTTCCCGCAGGGCAATGGCCACTTCGGGTGTGGCCGATATCATACCAAATTGTTCCCAATCATTTCGATATTCCGGTGACCGTTCTGGCAACCATCAATAACATCTTGGACCTCCTCTCAAGTTCGTGCACCACCTGTTTCTTTCAACGTGTGCGTGTGTGTGTAAGCAATAAAATTCCCAACGTAAGGTCCGTCTTTGATGAAAGTCTGATGGACACTAAATCCTCCAGAGGCTAACTTTTAGCTTAAATAGTTGGCACGGCATCCACGCAACAAACAAAGAATGTCACGCCGAGGGCATGCGACGGTAACGCTACATTTTCGAAAAATTTTGCATTGACACCGCAGATAGAGCTTTAAGACAAAGTCCTTTGTCAAAATATTTTTTTGAATAATTTTTGAGTGTTTTCTATACTTATCAAAACAAAGAAAAAGATCTCTTGGAAGTTTTTTGCAGCACTTCTTCGAAAAATGTGTGTAACTCAATCTAAACATTTTTTATTTTTTTCTTTGTTTTCTACAATGAGTTTTAGTCAATTTCGCACAACTTTCTAGAACAAAGCTAATTGTTTTACCCACATGCTGACGAGATACAGGGTTGGGATAAAGTCTCCCCGGGGATCCCCACTCTCCCCTATATGATCAAATTGCTTAAATTAACGAAACTTTCTCAAACAGCATGGGAACCATCGGGAGCATTTATATTTTAAATTACTGCTATTTTTTTACAGCTTCCTGGAATCATCTTGATTATATTTATTATATTTATTCTATTTACTATATTCGTTATATTTATTATTATTACAAAACTATCGAGGTTTTTAAGCGAAGATGGCGTTCGAATGGTGAACGCCCGAAATATCAAAATCACGCAGTGGTACCAACATTACGGAACAAGTGTGCCATGGCATGACAGCCACACTTTTTTTTCTATTGTTGGTGCGCGATTTTGACATTTCGGGCGTTCACCATTCGAACGCCATCTTCGCTTAAAAACCTGGATATGCTTATTAGATAATACACTACATGCTCACATTCACACTTACAAACCTCCAAATCATTTAATACATTACGCATTGAACCATTTTCATCGGCCCAATGAAATTCCCCTAACCCCCATTACAAACCTCCCAAAAATATTCCGTTCACTTTTAAAAGTCGCATGGGTTCCCTGCACTTTTGCCACTAGTGAACAACAAAAACATCTCCTCCCAAATCTCCACGGGACTGTATGGGCGTAGCTTTGGAGCACAGTGTGGAAATTTACGTTCTTAGATATTTTTGGTTGTACCGGGCAGCAATCAAATTGTCTTAGAATATTGAATTGACCATTGTAGCACCCCCTACAGCGTGGTGCAGACCCGTTATGCTATGCTAAGAAAAACCGGATTTTAAAATCGCGTACCGAAAGAGACCGAACCGAACCACGCAACCAGTGTTGCCACTCCTATTCGCAATTATTGGATAGGGGAAAGTGGGCAAGTGTAACAAGCTAAGGAAATGCTCGTTATAAGCCATTAAAAAGTTGAAAAATCTGTCGGATTTTAGTATAATCATCTTATTCCAAGTCTTGACTAAGACTTTGATAGAACAAGTTTTTAAAAAATCCTGTTTTTAATGTAAAAAATTGATTTTAGTTTTTTGGATTTTCCGTAAGTTCTACTCAACTAGTGGGGCAAGACGAACAACCCGTTGGGGCAAGAGGAACAATGCATGAAAAAACATAATAATTTGCTAACAATTGAACTGTTATCACTTAGATACATCAGATTAGAATGTATTTGAAACGTTTCTTTAATTTTTAGATTAAATAATAATATTTTACTAAAAATTTGATCGTTTTTGCGAAAAAAAATTATTACTTAGATGATTAATAGTAGATTTTCATAATATCACTATATTATGTATGGAAATTTTTTTTTAACAATTGTTTATCAGTTTTTTAGTATTTTTCTGTATTTAATCCCTAATGAAATATGTTGTTGCAGCAATTCGTATTTTTTTTTTCCATACTAAAAATCCATATGGTACACTTGCCCCAGCTGAACAAAAATTTTTAAAAGCTCTCAACAAAAATAACCAAAAGTTAAATCATTCTTTATAATAGCCCAAGTAACCATCCAGCACTAAAACATGGTCACTGTTCAGCACTTAATGCGCTTTCACAGCTGCGAGTAAAAGCTACGAAGTTTGGATATCAGCCCTAACAGCTACTTCAGTGCTGGACAATGACCGAGTTTGGACTTTACTCGGCTGGTTTAGTGCTGGCCCCTACTGTTGGTGTCCACCCCTGCAGAAAATGTCAAAAAATGAGAGAGGCAAAAATATTGCTTTCACTCTCTCTGCTTCCTCTTTCTCACCATTCTATTTTGGTTTGTTTATTTACTACATTACCGACTCAGCTGACCGAGTTTGCGGAGTTGATTTTTTTGATTGAAGATGATGAGACTGGGATGTGACGCCAGATGGTAGAAGTTATCTTCGCCGCTGATTCCTGCGCCCGTGCCTTCTCTCCTAAATGGGAGATGGCTTTTGTAGCGACTTTGTGCCGGAAGAATGCCAAACAGCTTGGGTTTAATGTTTCACCCCTTTTAAAAGGGCACTGAAGAAATCAGTTGTTGATGAGGTTCGGAAGATTTAGTGTTTTTATTCATAATAATATAATAAAATGCATACAACGAGCCATGAATTTGCTTGAAGGTAAATAAATACATGAGTTGTCTGCCACTCGCTTGCTTCGGCGGGGGAATTCGGCTGGTGGGCCAAAAAATAAACAACCATATCAGCCGCGGCTCATTGCTGCAATTGCTGGCATCGACAGTTTCCAATCGTTGGTACGATATATACGAGAAAGTGAGAAGGTTGTTGTTTTCTCGCACTCTCTCTTTCACTCTCCTCTCAGAATGAGAACAATGTTGCCAGTTTGATGGAAACAGCATGACAGTGTTGCTAGTGGTTGCACTTAAGCAGCACTTATTCAGCTTTGGACAGTGCAGTTGAATAAGTGCTGAATCGCATTTGCAAATGCAGTTGCGCGGCTAATTAGCAATGAAATGCCAATCTGTTGCCGATTTATGACTTTTTGCTAGTGCTGGATGGTTACTTGGGAGGTGCAAGTCATTGCACAGTGGGAAAAAAGGGCCCAAAAAATTACCGCAACATGATTTCGCGCAAACCATCGATTGCTATACACCAAAAGCTTCGTTTTTGCACCAGGAACAATAATCCGATGAAAAATCGCACTGCACGGACCAGTGGCCGGAGTACAGGCCACCGGATGATCTGAATTTTTGGAAAAAGTGTCAGATTTATCAAATTGTGAACTGATAAGCTTTCTTCGACCATGAATAGGGTACGTTATCCATTAGTGGACCCCTTTCCTATAGTGGACCCTCTGAAGGGTTTTTAATGGAAAATTCAATAAAATCACAATTTCAAGCGTGTTGTTGTCTACAAATCTTTTATTTGGCATGTTCAGCATTATTTAGAACAATGATGACTGACATTGAATTGTCCTTTTCACCAAAATAAGTGTTTTGAGTTCGACATCTGAAATCAGCCATGGCCACTAGCATTTTCACAACATAACTGCATTTATATTTTATGATTGAATTAACCATCCAATCATTTTTTGACTGATTATTTAACTTCAGCAACTCGAAGTAATGTAAGTTTAAGGATATTTACTAAAATAAAGCGAAGAAATGCAATTTTCTAGCAAAAATTATGGGGGTCCAATATAGGACAACGAAAATCCAAACTTTTCCAAAAGTGGACCCCTGTTAATTAAACCTTCAAAAATTATGAAAACTGTGTATTCAAGCAAAAGTTTCTCTAAAACATACAATAAATGCTTGTTGTTATCAACCTAAACGCATATTTTTTCAATTATGAGTATAAATATAGCTGTTTTCATGTTTAAAGTACGAATAATGCTGATGCCGTAAGAATTTATAATTAATCAAAACTATAGTTAATTGTACTTAACTGAAGCACCATAATTGCAGTTTGAAATGATATTTTATAATAATAAATCAACAACAAAACATTCTTTTTCCAATAAACATGCGTGTTTTTATCAGCAACTGTAAACAATTCTATTGTTTAGTATCGGTCAACCATTTATGTAATTAATATGGAAAAAATTGCATCAAGATTACTTTTTTTAAATTATTTTTATGTTTACAGTGGTTTTTGAGACGTTTTCTCTGATCTTTTTCGGAAATAAATGTGTTTAAATGTCTGTTTGGTTTTTTGTTGTTTAAAGCCAAATTTGTTAACAAAAAATATTTGTTTATGATGAAAAGTGAGCAAAATCCATCTTTTATTCATTATATCAATCATTAGACCTACACCATGCATCAAAACATCAAATATCGGTTAAATTTGGTATAAAAATAACAGTTTGCCTATAGTGGACCCGGGTCCACAATCGGATTATGGACCCGGGTCCACTATAGGAAAAGGGGGTCCACAACAGGCAAAAAAAACTTTTTTTCAATTGGCTATTTTTCTGCTCAAAAACAAATAACTGATGAAACAAATAGTCAAAACTGTTCGAAAGACTTCAGTTTTCATTGTTTTGTACAAAGGGTTATGAAAAAGTGCTTAAAATATTGAAAATTTGTGAAAAATGTGCTTCGGCTCTACTAGGGGGTCCACTAATGGTTAAAATACCCTAGTCATGCAAAACAATCCTAGAATATTATTAAATACCATAGGACCCATCGGAACCGGTTCCACCGATCTCCGGTGGCCACATCCGGAACCGCATTAGGGAACAGCGTAAACTAGTCATGCGACGTATCAAACTTCTTGATTTTGGATGGGGACATGAGTTATACACTCCTCTTTTAAAAACATGAAGTTTGATATGTCGCAAGAGTGGTTTCAGGAATTTGCCAAATATGATCTTCGGATGTGGCCACCGGAGAACCTGGGAACCGGTCACCGGAGGCAAAAATACATTTTAAGGACACTCTCACTCTCTCTCTCTCTGAGTCACAGAACCCCCACTCCAAATTTGAGCCAAATCGGAGCACTTTTGATATGGAGACTTCCTGTTTGACGTGGAATGGCTGTATCCCAGTCAAATCAATCCGAATTCTGAAACGGAATCTAATTAGAATCGTATACGGTTGTTGTGTTTGAAACGGAATTTGTATACGATTCTAATTAGATTCCGTTTCAGAATTCGGATTGATTTAACTGGGATATATCTGGAGTTTTTTTTTAAAGGCCCAATAAACCAAATTTTTAGTTTTAGCTTTTTGGGTGTTTTTAATACCCCTGACTTAAGGCGGTTTCAAAAACACCCAAAAAGCGAAAACTGGAAATTTGGTTTATTGGACCTTATCAACAAAAAATTTCAGATAAATAATTTTTGTAATTAAAAGACGCAACTTTTGGTACCCAAGCATGTATAAGTCGTCGCAAAAATTTTGAAGTTATCGTTATTGATTTTTTTTTGCCGATCTCAACTGTGCACGAAAAAGTGCAAATTTGAAAATTTCCTCAGATCCTGCTCAAATTTGGCAGGGCTGTTGAAACTATCAAAACATGCAAGAATCCCGAAGTTCGTCCAAATCGGACCTCCCCTTCCATTTTGGTACCTCCCCTAAAAATCGACTTTTTGGCGATTTTTGAGCAAAACCCCTATTTTCAAACGGCGATAGCTCAGGAACCGCAAATCTTAGAGGGTCGGTCTTAGACTCAATTTTGAAGGAAATTGGACGTAGAATCCATTTCCGAGATAAAAATTTGATTAATTTTTTTCTACCTGTATTACGCAGTTGAAAACAGTAAATTGCCGCATCTCAAAACACCCCAACTTATTTTTTTGACCTCACCATCGTGTTCCCCGGAATTTTACATAAGAATCACTTATCGACAGAAATGAATATGTGTTGTTCCAGAGATATCGAATTTTAAAGTTTTGAGTATTTGAGATTATCTAAATCAGCTTCATTCGCCGCATCTGCTAGAAGCGCAAAGGCACGCTGTTCTGGGAGATGTTTTTTTTAAACATTTTTACGCAATTTTCGAATAGCGATCAATTTATTTTTGTTTGAGGAATATTTATTGGGTTATTTTTAATGCACCGTTTTTTACGTGTTGTTAACCGTTTTAGAGTACCCCGAGGCCATGACTAGGGCCTTTGTCATGGGCGGTATCAAAGTAGTGCCATGCAGCAAAAACCCCAAATCTGCTTTATGGTGTATAAGATTGGTCATATGAAACCGATTTTTATATTGTGAGCCAGCTTCATTTGATTAATGGATGATTTTGTTCAAGGTACATTCAAACTTGCTGTATGGTCAGTGGCAAGATGATCTTGACGAAGGTAATCGGCAGTCCGTCAAGTCCAGTAGCGTTAGAACTAATATCCCACACAGCATTCACCACTTCCCATTGCTGCACAGATCGGAAAGCAAAACTGTACGGATTATCAGGTCCTGTTCTCCTGCGCACGGGTTCACCAGAGATGTAGCTTGACAGGAAGGTTTGGTTTACAGCGTCCGGGTGAAAGTCACACGTGGGTGAAGTGCGCTCCTTCCCCACCCCTACACAGCAAAAAATCCGATGGTAAAATCGCATGCAAAAGCATGCACATCACCTTGGTAAAAATAAACACTTAAAATTACACACATGTATGTACAAAAAAAAAGTGTAATATTACACAAATCCCTATTTTGAAACCAGGGATAGGTATCGAATTGGTTATCATGTCAAAGTCGTCAATGTAAATAAAAGCAAGCAAAATAAAATGCTAAACAACAGTTTTATTAACACAACAATACAGTGCATTTCGAAGAAATCTATTCTCACCGACATTAATCCAACTGAATGAACATTTTTCTTCTTAAGAGGTCGTTAAAGTTTCACTTTTTCACTCGTCCTGGATACCGATTTTGATCGAGCAGTCTCCGACGGGGAGGCGCGAAGTCCTCATCCCGACGACGTTGCAGCTTGGCCGGAATCCCACCGGGAGCTCATCTTCGTTCGACACCAAGCGGCGCCGATGGACTGCTTCGGGGAGATGAGCGTGCGGCTTCCGGGGGAATTCCACATCCCGACGACGTTGCAGCTTGGCCGGAAGCCCACCGCGAGCTAACCTTCATTCACAGACAACAGACGTAGCGGCTAGAACAAAATAATTTGAAAATCGTGTGTAAAAACATGGCTGCCGCATCCTGCTAATCTACTAACGCCATCTGTTAGCCTATTGCCACTCTCTAAAGCAGCCATGATGGTTTTCTGAGAAGGTGTGTTTGAAAATGCATTACCCAGAAATATTTAAAAAATATATTATTTCAATCTTGCAAAAAAAAAAAAAATTAAATAGGTAAAGATTACGATTTAATGCTATAGTCAATCTACTTTAATTATTAATTAACACGATTTACGAGCACATGAAAGTTTTTTTCATTTAATCATTGATATTGAAAAATAGTCTAGTCTGATGCTTTTTTAAACACAGCAACCAAGGCCGCGCTTGAGGCTGTCAAATTCTTGCTGGTTGTGTTTATAAACAAAACCAACAGAGGGGAGCGAAAAGGAGGAGGAGACTCGGTGGAAATCGGGAGGATGGGCAAGCGTTTCTTGGAGGATAAAAGATCCGGAACCAGAAACGAAACAATCCGGAACTGTCGAAGAAGGAAAAATAGCGAGGTATGACACGATAAAGTCTGGAAGTCATCGGCGCCGTCAGCAAGAGCTACTATCACGGCCAACCCCGTAAACTTTTTGGCCCCAAACGACCGTATTCCGAAGATTATCTCCGGAACCAACAAACCAGCTACCACGATCACTTCAACCCTCACCTCCAAGACACCAACCTCTTCAACGCCCTCGAAACCCACCCCACTTTCAAGTTCCGCCACTTCCGGCGAACCCTCGTCGCCATACCAAAGGCCTAAATTTTGAATGTTCTCCCCGGCGCGTCAGATTCCCCCACCGGATTTCCAGTGCAAGCGATCCTCAAACACCCCCACCCCCTCCCATTCCCATCCTCTTCCATGAGTGGCACCAGGCGGGGGGAGTGTGGCAGCTTCCGTTGCGTTGATGATGACACCGGGCTAAAATCGGTTCAGGAACCAGGTTGGCCACTTTGGTTGCCTCACATTTGTCAAGCAGCTGCAAGCGCGAGAGATTTTGCTGAAATCGGCTGAAATCAACTTTTCATCCAGAACAAACGATTACAAACGTTGACAACCGACAAAATAGAAAATGACAGTAGGCGGAAAGCGATATTTTGACAGTGGGCAATGTGTCAGGGCAAAGCAACTACAGCGCCACAAACGGATTGCCACAACTAAAACAACTGTAGCAATGATTTACACAAGGGAAGAATCGAGCCCAAACGTCTGTTGTCTGTGCTTCATTCGACACCATGCGGCGCCGATGGACTGCTTTGGGAAGATGTCCAGCTTCTTCCGACTATTTCGCGCCTTGAAGTCAACATGGCCAACTTGTTTCGATAGTGGTGCAATTCTGAGAAATAAAATGCAAATAAATAAGAGAGAATGATTAGAGATTAATGTAGAAGATGGAGAAGAGGCAAGGAAAACGTCAATCTTCACTTTTTTGCTTGTGCACACACAGCAAAAAATAATGTAAAAATGGAAGGTTGAAAATAGAATGTTGAAAAAAAGAATGATGAATTTTACCTCTATAATTGTTGAATAACGAATTTTTTGTTTGTCAAACAGGTTTTACACAAAAAATGTGTAATATTACAAAATTTTTGATGAATATTCAACATTATTTTTGCTACTCGTACACTGAGCAAAACTTACACAGCTCAACGAAGTGTTCTACACATGATCTGGCCCTGCTGTACAGAGCACTCAAATATCAATCGCAAAACACTTGAAATTTCGGTGATTGGCCATGAAATAATGTCAATAGCCAAACACTTGAATTTTAAATGGTGTTGAAAACTAAATGTACGTACAAGCGAATTACAGGTTCTCGCTTGCTAGTCGTGCACGCTACCACTGCGCCGGCCGGCCAGTTGAAGACGGGATAGTTTTTTGTGCTATTGGTTCTTGCCTCGCTTCTAGCCTTCGATGTCGAGTCGCGCAAAAATCAATCAGTGAAACACATTAAATTCATGTGGATAATCACGTTGACTTTGAATAGTGCCTGTTTTGGGTAGATCTTAAGATCATTTTCAAGTGTTTTGCTCATCACTTTGAATAGTTCAAGACGGTGGGACAAATTCATAAGCAAAACAATTGAAAAGCTTGAGCCACCCGAATGAAAATAACATGTTAAAAAATACCAAAAAGTCAACCGCCCAAACACTTGCATTTGATAGTGGTTTGGATTGATGTTGAAACACAAACCAATTAGATCTACGATGTGACTTTATTCAATCATTCAAGTGTTTGGGCACTTGAATAAAAAGTGTGGCATATTTTCAGTGTACACAGCTCAACGAAGTGTTCTACACATGATCTGGCCCTGCTGTACAGAGCACTCAAATATCAATCGCAAAACACTTGAAATTTCGGTGATTGGCCATGAAATAATGTCAATAGCCAAACACTTGAATTTTAAATGGTGTTGAAAAATAAAAGTACGTACAAGCGAATTACAGGTTCTCGCTTGCTAGTCGTGCACGCTACCACTGCGCCGGCCGGCCAGTTGAAGACGGGATAGTTTTTTGTGCTATTGGTTCTTGCCTCGCTTCTAGCCTTCGATGTCGAGTCGCGCAAAAATCAATCAGTGAAACACATTAAATTCATGTGGATAATCACGTTGACTTTGAATAGTGCCTGTTTTGGGTAGATCTTAAGATCATTTTCAAGTGTTTTGCTCATCACTTTGAATAGTTCAAGACGGTGGGACAAATTCATGAGCAAAACAATTGAAAAGCTTGAGCCACCCGAATGAAAATAACATGTTAAAAAATACCAAAAAGTCAACCGCCCAAACACTTGCATTTGATAGTGGTTTGGATTGATGTTGAAACACAAACCAATTAGATCTACGATGTGACTTTATTCAATCATTCAAGTGTTTGGGCACTTGAATAAAAAGTGTGGCATATTTTCAGTGTGATATACTTGAGTAATATTCATCAAATTTAGGTACATTATTCAACCATCTTTTTACCCAGGGACTTTGACAACTGTCAAACGCAAAGTTTTGAAAAGTGGTTGGCAGAAGCCTGTCGGATCGTGATTCAATCGTCGCGTGTCCGGGAGTTTTGGTCGCTCGTGCGTCAAACAATCGTCGCCGATTCCGCGCCGCCGTCGTCGTTTATTTTGGTGAGTTTGTGTTGGTGCTTCTTCCGGATAGGTCTGGAGGAAGGTGCCAGTGTGTCCGGGTGTTTACGTCCAGGAATTGCCGCAGATTCCGTGCCGCCGTCGTCGTTTGTTTTGGTGAGTTTGTGTTGGTGCTTCTACCGGTTCGGAATTGTCGCGGATTCCGTGCCGCCGTCGTCGTTTGTTTTGGTGAGTTTGTGTTGGTGCTTCTTCCGGTTCGGTTTGAGAGAAGTTGCCAGTGTGTCCGAGTGTTTACGTCCAGGAATCGTAGCAGATTCCGCGAAGCCGTTGTCATTTATTTTGGTGAGTTTGTGTTGGTGCTTCTTCCGGATAGGTCTGGAGGAAGGTGCCAGTGTGTCCGGGTGTTTACGTCCAGGAATCGTCGCAGATTCCGTGCCGCCGTCGTCGTTTGTTTTGGTGAGTTTTTGTTAGTGCTTCTTCCGGACTGGTTTGGAAGAAGAGTCCGGGTGTTTTGGCCACTTGCGCATCCAAGAATTCTTAAAAAGTGGTGCTTTTTCGGGTAAGTTTGGAGGAAGTTGCCTATCGAGTTTTGAAGTTTGAACAGTTCACGAAGAATCTGATGTACGATCCATTTATTTCAGGATTCAATCGTCGTAGTCGGGATGACTTGTTTATCGTACTTATTCATCCAAAATAAACAACAAACGTTAAATTTGAAGTAAATTACCTCATGTTCATTTTGTAAGTAAAAACAGGACTAATAAATTCCTAAAATATTGTTTTTAATTATTTTTCTGAGTGTTATCAAATTGGCTTGGTGAGAAGCATTCTTTGATGGCCCCTCTCGCGTAATTCGCGTCACTTTTTCGTTACTGGATTGACACCGCAACAGTTAAGAGTTCTAATGACAATTTTAAATATCATTAAACATAATTATCAACTCATCTTTACAGCTTCTCAGGACAAACGACTCTTGGAAAATGCCAAAGCCAACGTGAAAAAAGCAGCCGCCATAACTGTGCAAAATTTGTTTTTCGGATCTAATAACCATTAGTCGACGTCTATTTCCACTTTTAGATAAGTTTTGTTTTCTTAAGAATATGACACTTTGTAAAAAAATCGTTTTTTTTGCAGGTGGATATTTCATGTGGGATAATATCTCAAGGATTTCAACTGGTGAAACTTCGTCTGGGAAGGTAGCTACTGCTTGCAGCATTTTTTTGGGTAAGTACACAGCAAAAAATCCGATGGTAAAATTGCATGCACATCACCATTATGGAAAAAAGTAATTTAACATTACACTTTGCATGTACAATTTTTGGAAACACATAAAAGGTGCTACCGATGGGATTCAAACCCAACATTAACAGTATGGACTGGCGCCTTAGCCCGATCGCAATCAGACAGATGAAGAATTAAAAGGATAAAGGAATCTATGAGCTTGACATATCGGTCAAGTAGATTTCCCATAATGATGAGCTACATATGTCAGGGTGTAATATTACATAAAATTTCATAAAATAATGCAAAATATATTTTACAACCAGGCTTTTTACACGCAGTCAGATTAATACTTTTTTTTCCTGTTTAAATTGCATGGTATCTTGTTTTCATTATTTCATTGAATTATCCTCCTTTTTGTACTGACGATGAATAACGTCTTACTCGAAGGTGCTGGGGTACCATTTCGCAGAAAACAGTGCTTCAAATTTCAATCGCTAATATTTCGGTCCAGACGAATCTAAAATGCACGTATTATGCATTATTTTCAAAATTTGTCACAATTTTCTATCAAACTTCCTACAATCGCACAAATTTATGTCCAACATTGTTCCCTTCTCTCTGCTTTAACTGTTAAAACAATTCAGTTGGAATGCGTACAATTTTAAAGCCAAGTTGGCTTTAAGCAATCAAATAATTGTGCTTTTACGTTTTGTATATTACAAAAGAAATGGCTCAATCCTAAGTCTCTGGCTTAAATAATTTTCCAATTTCTGCTTCTCCAAATTTGTCGACTGCAAATCGTTAAAAAGGTTTGATTCCGCCTACGAAGGCTCTGAATTAGCAGCTCTGCTGAAATTATTTTTAATCTTGTGCAATGTTTAAAAACAAATAATAAATTGAATAATTATGGATTTTTTTTGAAAAGGTCCTATAAACCAAATTTTCATTTTTTGCTTTTTGGGTTTTTGGGACACAAGGCGGTTCTAAAAACACCCAAAAAGAAAAAAATGCAAATTTTGTTTATAGGACCTTTTCAAAAAAAAAAAATCTAGAATTATTGAATTCCAACGATATAAATTAAGGTAAAACGGGAAAGCAGCGCCATATTGATACCACGACTAGCATTTTGGAAGCTCCTTTAAAGAAAACACCGTAACTTAAACATGTTCTGTCTGTTGCAGACGCTAAATAGGTCGATAGCGAGCAACCTGTCGAGTTCAGACATTTATTTAAGTTGAACAAAAGTTGTCCAAGAACTGGCGTTCCGTCTAACCTTAAAGTAATATTTGCTAAAAAACCAACCCGGGTCCTTAGAGCGATCAAGCAGTTGGCCGCTAACTGATTGCCACCCACAAAGTGCCCTGAAAGTCATGAAAAAAATATTCGCTTGAATTAAATGTTTTATTTACGTTCTCTGAAATTGATGACAGCTCAATATTTTTTCTTTCCACTTTCTCAGCCACAAATTACACATTTTTTAATGCAATAATACACATTCTTTCGTAAAATTCAACATTTTTGCGGTAAATTTCATCATTTTTTTAGGTAAATTTCATCATTTTCTGATGAAAATTCATCATTTTCTAAGGTAAAATTTATCATTTTTTTTGCCACAATATCTGTCACCATTTCCTGATGAATATTACCATCATTTTTTTTTTTCTGTGCATACATGATTTGTTACGTTCCGAAGCCCGTTCGTGTTGTGTCCAGAAGATTTGAACCGGGAATGATGCACGGTCTGGAGGTTGGAAGAACTTACTCCGTCTCGCGGTTGAAACTCTAAATCTAATCTAATCTAATCAGACCCTAGCGCAGCCAATCTTTCGAAGGGATCCTGGAGAGTGCCTTACACAGAAAAAAAAAGTTAAATTTTGGAATGTTGAAAATTTGGTAGGTTGAATATTACCTCTTTATTTGTGTAATATTACATAAAAAATGTGTAAAAATGTGAACCTGATGAATATTCATCAAAAACTGATGAAAATTCATCATTTTCTGGGGTAAAATTTATCATTTATTTTGCCACAAAATCTGTCACCATTTCCTGATGAATATTACCATCATTTTTTTTCTGTGTAGGTTAGATGACGCCTAGCACTCTTCTTGTCATTTATTAACATTTGTAGTGCGCCATTGCATCGGAATGCATTGAAACATCACAAGTTTTAAAGCGGCCAGGCCTACTGCGTAAAGCCGTATCGCAGAGATGACTCGTAATTGGGTTGAGTTTGAGCACTGAGTGTTCGAACAACAACCCAATTCTGAATCGACAGGGAAGGAAGAAGCGTGGGGACACACCACCATACGCTCCGAGATTTGGTTGTATTCGTTGGGAGCACCATGCTAAGAAGGTTTGGTACTCCGGGACCCTCTGGGATGGGACATTGTATTTCCACGAATGCCCTGGACACTATTTGCCGTGGTTATAGCGCCACAACTAGCTCACTCAAAAAGGTTTGGTACTCCGAGACTCTCTCTGGGATGGGACATTGTATTTCCACGAATGCCCTGGACACTGTTTGCCGTGGTTATAGCGCCACAACTCGCTCTCTGTAACAGTATTCCTAATTCCAGTCCTCGCTCACCAAGCCGTGATGGCCTAGTGGTTAGCATTTTTGCTTACCAATCCAAACGACGGAGGATCGAACCACGCCTCGAGCGACTTTAGTTTTTCGTTCATATTCATCATTTCATCATCATTTCTGTGTTCTTAACTTTCTCGTTGGGAGCAGATGGGAATCGAACCCAGAACCATTCGCTTACAAAGCGAACATCGTAACTAGTCAGCCACGGCCGCTCCCCTCGTCTCGCGGTTGAAACTCTAAGAAAAAAAAAAACAAAGAAAAAGGTCGTTTTGAAGTTTGCGCGAGGTGTTTTTGGTTTTGTTGATCAATTTACCTTTGGCGTCCGTCTGCAGGTGTTTAGCTGTCACGTACCGAGTTCGCCGGTTTCAGGAGGACGCTCCGAAGCCCGTTCGTGTTGTGTCCGAAAGATTTGAACCGGGTATGATGCACGGCCTGGAGGTTGGGAGAATTCACTCCTGCGGTTGTTTAGTTGTCAGTTCTAAGCAAGGCTTCGCGAGGGTTTTGGTGTTGGTGATCATATTTACCTTTGGAAGAGTCGATGAATGGCTTCCGCGAGTTGACAATCTGGGCATTTCCACCGGCAACGACCGTCAGCGGCTGTCTGCGGGTGTTTAGATGTCACGTACCGAGCCGGTTCAGATCGACGCTCCGAAGACCAGTCGTGTTTTGTCCGACAGATTAGAACCGGGTATGAGGCACACTCCTGCGGGTGTTTAGCTCTCACCGCTCTCACTCACCATTTCGGGCAACTCGAAATACGATCGCGATGCACCTGACAGAAGGGAACTGATGGCACTGGGTTTTATGAGATCTGTCTAAGTCGGCTAAATGAATTCGTCGATAATTTTACACGAAAATTGACTGTAAAAGTTATGTACAAGGTTGCGTTGAATATTGTATCGAATGTACAGCAAATATTACACGTTTAAGTAGTAATGGGTGTTAGATTTTATTTTAATTGGGGATCAAATAAGCATGTACTATTACACAAAATAAAGTACATGCAGGTGTATTACATACAGGCACTTTACTACTTTTTTTGCTGTGTATGCTTTTGAGGCGATTCCATAGGATTTTCGACGGTGTACGGTTGTCCAGGTGTCGATTTAGGAATTGCGCCTTTGCAGCCGCTACTATCGCGTTTGTATGGTTCCTCAGCGTGTTGTAACGGCGGCGTGCTTCGTCCTTGTAGGCTCTCGACGCTCTCCTCCAGTCGCCATAAGCTAAGTCACGCTCCAACATCGATGTCCGAACCTCATTTGTAAACCAAGCGTTTGATACTTTACTGCCTCTCTTTGTCCGGAGCGGTATACACGCATCGTGCGTCTGCTTCACCTGTTTGTTGAAGAAGTTGACCAGTAGATCCGGTTCGTTGCTTGCAAAGAAGTCACTCCATGGGATGGCAAGAATCGCGTTCTCGACAGTTGCTGCATCAAAATTGACGTAGTCCCGGTACGTAGTAATCATCGGTGCCGGGTTATCATCGAAATCGAGGGACCCGAAGATGAGATCGTGTTGCGACATTGCAGGAAAGCCAACTTGGTTGAAGCACAAAACTTTCTCAGCACAGCTCGTTATGAAGAGGTCCAATTGTGAGCAGCCTCGGTTGGTTCCACATCAACCGAAAACAGAGCGTGGGTTTGCAGGACTTCGGTGAAACGTTCCCGTAGGGTGCTTGGTACCGCCGAATCCGTGTTAAGGTCGGCAATTAAAAGAACGTTTTCATACCGAGTACCAAATTCCGACAGCTTCGCAGCCAGAAACTCCGAGCAATCGTTCCTGGGAGGATTGTAGACCACCACAAGCAGAATCTTCTCACCATCAACACGCAACTCAATCGCAACGCACTCTGTTTTGTCCGCCGATTCCGCTGTCAATTCGGTGCGGAAAACTTCGGTACGACCGATGTGGTGCTTACAGTAGACCATTATGCCTCCCCCACGTTGAAACTTCCTGTCGTTACGGATGAGAGAAAATCCGGGAATGGCTAATCTTCGGTCACTGGTTTTCGAGGAAAGCCACGACTCAGTAAAAAAAGCCACCGAAATCTCTGAGCTGTGCAGGAGATCTTTCAGTTCGTCGAGTTTCGCAAACTTTCTGGCACACAAACTTTGGGCGTTCCCGTGGCAAACGTTGAGCTTGCCAGAATGGAGGACAGCGTTCATCACTGCCCCGGGGATGTTCAGTGAAGTACGGTTCGGTCTTGGCATTGCGAACAGAACGGAAAGCAGTCTACAGAGGAGTAGCACTACAACACGGAGAATCAGCATTACACTTTTTGCAGTTCGATTTTACACCGCCGACTAGTTTCAACCCTCGAACTGAAAAAGTTGTAAAATGCGAACAGCAAAAAGTGTAAAAGTTACACCTTTACCAGTTCAGGGGTCCGAACTGAAATAGGTGTAACTTTTGGACTTAGAATAATTTTGAAATTTTCGCCCGCTGTCAAATTTGGAGCTGTTGGCAAGAGGTAAGTTCTTCGAAGAAATCGCGTTTTTGGTCGCGGATTGCGAAGCATCATTGTTGGAAGGTACAGTTCCGCTTCCCCAAGACCGGGAAAAGTGTCCACCGGCCCGCAATTCTTCGTTATCCAGTTTGGGGGAAGCGGAATTTTGCGTTTCCCAATCTGGACCGACAGATTTTTAAGAGTCTTTGCCGGAAGGTATAATTCTGCATCCCCTAATCCCGAGAACCAAGAATTCAATCGAATTCGGGCACCAAAGTGTCCACCGGCCACGAATTCTTTGTAATCCGGTTTGGGGGAAAGGGTATCTTGCGTTTTTTGATCTTGGCCGGCAGATTTCTAAGAATCTTTGCCGGAAGGTATAATTCTGTTTCCTCCAAACCCAAGAACCAAGAATTTAACCGAATCTGGCCACCAAAGTGTCCACCGGTCACGAATTCTTCGTAATCCGGTTTGGGGGAAAGAGACCCTTGCTTTTCGCGATCTTGGCCGGCAGATTTCTAAGAGTCCTTGCCGGAAGGTACAATTCCGCTTTCCCCCAATCGGGAAGCCAAGAATTTAACCGGAATCGGTTAAAGTTTGGGGGAAAGGGAATCTTGCGTTTCCCGATGTTGGCCGGCAGATTTTAAAGAGTCCTTACCGGAAGGTATGATTCCGCTTCCCCCAAACCCGAGAACCAAGAATATAACTGAATCCGGCCACCAAAGTGTCCACCGGCCATGAATTCTTCGTAATACGGTTTGGGGGAAAGGGAATCTTGAGTTTCGCGATCTTGGCCGAGATATTTTTAAGAATCTTTGCCGGAAGGTACAATTCTGCTTTCCCCAAACCTGGGAACCAAGAATTTAACCGGAACCGGTTAGAAAAGTATCCACCGGTTACGAATTCATTCATGAATTTCTCCTTATCCAGTTAGGGGAAGCGGAATCTTGCGTTTCCCGATCTTGGACGGCAGTTTTCTAAGAATCCTTGCCGCAAGTTACAATTCCGCTTCCCCCAAACCGGTGAACCAAGAATTCAACGGAATCCTGCCACCAAAGTGTCCACCGACCACGAATTCTTCGTAATCCGGTTTGGTGGAAAGGGACACTTGCGTTTCGCGATCTTGGCTGGCAGATTTTTAAGTATCTTTGCCGGAAGGTACAATTCCGCTTTCCCCAAACCGGGGAACTACGAATTTAACCGGAACCGGTTACAAAAGTATCCACCGGTTACGAATTCTTCATTATCCGGTTTGGGGAAAGCGAAATTGTACCTTCCGGAAAGGGTTCTTAAAAATCTGTCGGCCAAGATTGGGAAACGCGAGCTTCCACTTCCCCTAAACCGGATTACGTAGAATTCGTGGCTGGTGGACACTTTAGTGACCGGTTCCGGTTAATTTCGGTTCTTCGATTTGCGGGAAAGTGGATAAGGCAAGCGCAAGATTCCGCTTCCCCCAAACCAGATAACCAAGTCTTTTCAGACATGGTCGGATTCGGTTGAATTATTGGTCCTCCGGTTGGGGGGAATTGGAATTCTTATTTCTGTCAGGAGTAATCAGGAGATCGATTTTTTACATATCACTAAAATATTCTTTTTCTTATTTTATCAGACGACCCGGTCCAGATCTATTGATGTCAATAGTACAGGTGAACTTAGCCCGTTCGCAATTCAACCCAGACGCTTGCTGCTGGTGTAACCCAAGGAGACGGAAACGGTGTTCTTACGGCAGATGGTTTGCGAGAAGCAGGCGACCGAGCAGTGTTTGAACCGGAATTAAAAACCGGCGAGTAAGACGAAGAGAACATTGAGAACAAAAAACAAGGAGCCCGAAGACGAGGATCACGAGCAGCTACCAGAAACCTAGAACCAGAGAGAGGAGAGCAGTTCTCTAGGATTTCGGTCATTCGATTTTTTTTGTATTTTTTAATCCGACTGAAACTTTTTTGGTGCCTTCGGTATGCCCAAAGAAGCCATTTTGCATCATTAGTTTGTCCATATAATTTTCCATACAAATTTGGCAGCTGTCCATACAAAAATGATGTATGAAAATTCAAAAATCTGTATCTTTTGAAGAAATATTTTGATCGATTTGGTGTCTTCGGCAAAGTTGTAGGTATGGATACGGACTACACTGGAAAAAAATAATACACGGTAAAAAAAAATTGGTGATTTTTTTATTTAACTTTTTAACACTAAAACTTGATTTGCAAAAAAACACTATTTTTAATTTTTTTTATTTTTTGATATGTTTTAGAGGACATAAAATGCCAACTTTTCAGAAATTTCCAGGTTGTGCAAAAAATCATTGACCGAGTTATGAATTTTTTAATCAATACTGATTTTTTCAAAAAATCGAAATTTTGGTCGCAAAAATTTTTCAACTTCATTTTTTGATGTAAAATTGAATTTGCAATCAAAAAGTACTTCAGTGAAATTTTGATAAAGTGCACCGTTTTCATGTTAAATCCATTTTTATGTATCTTTTTTCAAAATAGTCGCAGTTTTTCATTTTTTAAAATTAGTGCACATGTTTGTCCACTTTAGAAAAAAATATTTTTGAAAAGCTGAGAAAATTCTCTATATTTTGCTTCTTCGGACTTTGTTGATACGACCTTTAGTTGCTGAGATATTGCCATGCAAAGGTTTAAAAACAGGAAAATTGATGTTTTCTAAGTCTCACCCAAACAGCCCACCATTTTTCAATGTCGATATCTCAGCAACTAATGGTCCGATTTTCAATAATAAAATATGAAACATTTGTGAAATTTTCCGATCTTTTCGAAAACAATATTTTCAAAATTTTCAAATCAAGACTAACATTTCAAAAAGGCCAAACATTGAATATTACGCCCTTTTAAAATGTTAGTCTTGATTTGAAAATTTCGAAAATATTTTTTTTGAAAAGATCGGAAAATTTCACAAATGTTTCATATTTAAACATTGAATATCGGACCATTAGTTGCTGAGATATCGACATTAAAAAATGGTGGGCTGTTTGGGTGAGACTTAGAAAACATCAATTTTCCTGTTTTTAAACCTTTGCATTGCAATATCTCAGCAACTAAAGGTCGTATCAACAAAGTCCGAAGAAGCAAAATATAGAGAATTTTCTCAGCTTTTCAAAAATATTTTTTTCAAAAGTGGACAAACATGTGCACTAATTTTAAAAAATGAAAAACTGCGACTATTTCGAAAAAAGTTACATAAAAATGGCTATAACTTGAAAACGGTGCACTTTATCAAAATTTCACTGAAGTACTTTTTGATTGCAAATTCAATTTTATATCGAAAAATGAAGTTGAAAAATTTTTGCGACCAAAATTTCGATTTTTTGAAAAAATCAGTATTGATTAAAAAATTCATAACTCGGTCAATGATTTTTTGCACAACCTGGAAATTTCTGAAAAGTTGGCATTTTATGTCCTCTAAAACATATCAAAAAATAAAAAAAATTAAAAATAGTGTTTTTTTGCAAATCAAGTTTTAGTGTTAAAAAGTTAAATAAAAAAATCACCAAATTTTTTTTACCCTGTATTATTTTTTTACAGTGTAGTCCGTATCCATACCTACAACTTTGCCGAAGACACCAAATCGATCAAAAAATTCCTTCAAAAGATACAGATTTTTGAATTTTCATACATCATTTTTGTATGGACAGCTGCCAAATTTGTATGGAAAATTATATGGACAAACTAATGATGCAAAATGGCTTCTTTGGGCATACCGAAGGCACCAAAAAAGTTTCAGTCGGATTAAAAAATACAAATATTAAAATTGAAGAAAAAAGACCGATTTCGTAGAGAATTGCTCAGGAGACAAACGCGAAGGTGACGAATACGACGAAGATACATTCCGGAAGTTGCTCCAAAAGCAGCAGCTGATCTGGGAGTCTGGTAGCTCGGAAGCTTGGTAAGTACCCATCAAACATTTTCAACCATCAACCACTTATCTTCATTTTATTCGTAGCGGAACCTTCCCGGAATCGTCTACCATGTACTGACCGAATAATCAACAAGTGATGTTCAACGGAAGTGCCAACTCCTGCAAAGATGGATGCCCTGGCACAGGAGGTGGCCTTGAGTCTGGTAAGCACTCTGGTGGAATTCATCCACCGAAGGTCCAGGAACAGGTTCCGGTAACGGTGGTTGTCGCGGTCACTACAGCTCAACCAATATCGACAAGAAGCCTCTCTCTTCTTCATGAAGGGTGCTGACGTGCTGTCGCAATCACTTGCGCGCACCCGCAACCCTCCCCACTCAACCTAGTTGACTCATGGACGATCCGCGCAACTCCGGTTCCGGAGAATGATGCTTCCAAACGCGCCGCCACTCTAACATCCCCGGATCGAACGTGCCCGCAAGTAACAGGATGCCCAACTCCAATGAAACGAAGTCAACGAACAGTGCGCAGCAGCAAAAGCAACAGATCACGAACGCAATGAAATACTTTTTAATTCGTACGCTAGCAGGTGAGTTCGTATTTATCCTCTTAGGTCTTTATCAAATATTTAGCGGATCAATTATTTATATTTCCTTGCAGAATTAGGACACAAAAAACGATGCTGGAGCAGACGTCGGAGTAGCCGAGCTTCGATGCAGCTAGCCGTGGACAGGATTTCAGCAGGGCAAACCTTGGAGCAAACCGAACGTCGCCCAGTCGCTTGTGGAGATCAACAGTGCCAGTGCCGACGAATTCTGTGACTGTTCGCAACCATTACGTGAAGCGTTCCGAAGCGAACCGAACCGGATGTTGGTTGTCCTGCTGATGGCGCTCCTTACCTTGTTTCATAAGCCTCCAGTTGTATCAGCTAGGTATGTTCCCATCTAGCTAATTTGGAAATCAATCTTTCAAATTAATTTTATTCACAGCGCAGCAGCCACTCCCTAAGACGCTTTCGGCCATGCTTCAGTTCACGCTGACATTCCAGGTCGAGTGCCCCCCAACGTATTATTTGGTTTTGTTCCTCGATCTGGTCGGACAATCCGCAGGCCCCAAACGGGAAAAAAATGTTCGGCTGAACGATTCCTGCGTAACCTCCGTGACCTAAAGCACAACAATGTACAAACTTGACTATTCTGCCGATCCGACGGCACCGCGGCGTGAACCTGGCGAGCTGCTGGACATGAAGTGAAGACCGACATTCGCGACGTTCCGGAGATGGTTCCACCGTTTGTATCTACGACGCCAACTGGACCATAAGGCAGTCCGCTGCCGAAGAGCGTGTACAGCGAGCAGCAGGTTGAACAGACTTTCCGGTGGGGGATATTGGCTCGAATTGATTTGAATTTAATTTATTGTGAATATATAATTTGGAGATTAATAACCCTGTTTTTCAATCTAATAGTTCAATCGAAATTTAATTTTTCTTAATAAGAATCCCAAATAAAATCTGAAAACGCCCAAATATAGGCAATAGGCAATTTTCACCCGGTGAAACATTTCAATTTCGATTTTACACGAAATCCAGTTCGACCCCTGTTACACGAAAGTATGTAATCGTACCTGAACTGAATTTCGTGTAATCGAACTCGATTTCGTGTAATGCCGATCCTCCGTGAACTACGACAATTTTTACAACGTTCTGGATGTTTTTAGATTACAAATTTCACACAAGTTACAAAACTACAAACTTATTAAAAACAAATTGTGTTAAGTGGACGAAAAAAGAACGAAAAATGAGTACTTAACTAATAGTTCGACTATAGTCGGTGAAGGTGTTCCTCGGAACGAACAGCAACAGCAGCTTCACCAGCAGCACGCTTAACGTAGACGGTCCCAAGCTTCGTGTACACCGTCCTTCACAGCAAAAAAAAAATCCGATGGTAAAATCGCATGCAAAAGCATGCACATCACCTTCGTCAAAATAAACACTTAACCTTCTCACGCCCATGGTTACTCCAGAGCACCACTATTTTTTGTCTTTATCATTAAATTCCTCTGCAACCATACATTTTTTTCAAACTGGTTCAACCTGCATTAGTTTATATAGAATGTTAACTTATCCCCATGAAAATTTCATCCACTTTGGTCTATCCAGTTACGAGTAATGAAGAAAAACGTAAAAAATCTCGCTTTTGCTCTGGGCGGGAAGGGGTTAATATTACACACTGCATGTACCCAGCTTTATACTTCCCCTTTCCAGCTCTTCCGCAAACATCCGTCCTCTAGGGCACGAGAGGGAAAACGCGGCTTTTTTAATCCCGCCGGGAGTTGAAGGTTCCGTCCTCCTCCTCCTCTTCCACAAACACGCGAGCCACACTTCCTCTAATTAAGATGCTCCGGGTTCCGTTCTCCTTGGCACTTAAAAAGTGGTTTCCTTAAACAAAAATAAAAGCTGCATAACTAAATCCAGCGATGCCCCGGCGGAACCTCTGTCCCATCCTGGGAGAACTGTGCCACGCGTCGGATTTTGAAGAGCCGAACCTGTTCTGCAAGGGGAGCGTCCAGTTCGGGTCCAGCACCCCTGTTTGAAAAATGTCGCACGTCGTACAAGCTGTCGCGCGGTTTTGATTTTACCGTTTCGATATCGATTGGTCGAAAGGACGACAAACGGACGACAAACGGACGACAAACACTCGACATGCCCGACATTGTTTTTTCCATCGATTTTCCTTCAATTTGACGTCACGATTTTCGTCGACGCAGTTTGACAGTTCTCTTCAGTTGGTCTTGTTTGGACTTGATCAAATCAGAGAAACTTTGAACCGAATCGAACCAATTTACGTTGTTGAAAAGTTTCGTGTGGATTTTGGCCGGTTGATTGGTAAGTAGCGTTGCTTTTTTGCGATCGACTTTATCACAGCAATATTTATATTCCAGATTTCCTGATTTCGGCCTTCGTGGTGGAGGTGGAGGAGAACAGGTCACATCGTTGCCCCGGCGGGCCATGCCGGAAGACGGGAAGGGGAGCACCCAGTATGTGATCGAGGAAGCGGATTGGTGTTTATTGGGAGGTGGCAATGCGTGGTTTTTATACGGTGAGTTGTGTTTTTGAAACGATAGAGGGGGTGTGCATCCCATTAGGACGACGGAAAATAAATGAGGACGATGAAAGTGTGCGGGGGAGAAGGGGGTGGGAGGGGGGACTGGAGAATTAAAAACCTGAAACCATCACAAATTCTAAACAATAATATTCTATTTTTTCAATTCTGAATCTTTTCAATTCCACAATTAAAATTTTCTAAGATTCTAATAAATATATAATAATACAATTAAAAGGTATGGTTTCGTTCAAAAATATGATAAAAATTCAAAATATATAAAAAATATAAAATTATTTCTATTCCATTCAATTCTGTTTATTTCTTTGGTTATCTTGGTTATCTTTTAACACTACACTCAAACCCCGATGGTTTGACACCAACTGTTGTCAAACGAACGAGGTCACTTTTTAGTTTGACACCCCTTTTATACGAAGTTCACACACACTGTTTTGATAGTGTGCGTGAGCCCCATGTTAAAAGTGACACTTGGAACCGGCTTCATAGTGTTGGGCAAGATGCGGAGTCGTGTGATAGATTGGGAGCCGATCGACGACCGGATGTGTAGGTTGAGGATTAAAGGCCGTTTCTTCAACTATCACATCTTCAACGTATATTGCCCACACGAGGAATCATCCGATGCCGAGAAGGAAGCGTTCTAGGCGAAGCTGGAGCAGAAGTTCGACAGCTGCCCGCAGAGGGACGTCAAGATCGTCATCGGAGATATGAACGCCCGCATAGGAAGGGAGGAGATGTACAAGCCGGTGATTGGGCCGAACAGCCTGCACACCGTCACGAACGGCAACGGCCAGCGGTGCATCAACTTCGCAGCCTCCCGCGGTATGGTGGTACGGAGCACATTCTTCCCCCGGAAAGACATCCACAAAGTCACCTGGACATCGCCTAACCAACGAACAAAAACACAAATCGACCACGTCCTCATCGACGGCCGATTCTTCTCGGACATACGGAACATCCGCACGTACCGCGGTGCGGACATCCAATCGGACCACTACCTGGTGGGTGCAAGCATGCACTCAAAACTGTCGACGACTTACCATCGACGACGGAGCCGGCTCCCACCGCCGTTCAACACCGAGCGGCTGCAGGACACGGCTGTGGCTCAGCACTACGTGCAGCAGCTGGAAGCGAGCCTGCCAACGGAGGAGGAACTCGGCGCTGCCTCCCTCAACGATGGATGGAGCAGAATTTGCTCGGCCATCGGCAGTGCCGCTGAAGCCGCGCTAGGTAGTACGGTCCGAGTTGGAAAGCAGCGCTGGTTCGACGAGGATTGCCAGCGGCTACTTGACGAGAAGAAAGCAGCTTATGCGGTGAAGCTGAGAGCTGCAACTGATGAGAACGTGGCCAGGTACAAACAAGCGCTGAAACAGCAGAGAACGGTCTTCAAGCTCAAGAAGCGCCAGCTGGAAGATCGCGATCGCGCCGAAATGGAGCAGCTGTTCCGGCAGAACGAGACGCGAAAGTTCTACGAGAAGGTTAACCGGTCCCGCAAAGGCTATGCGCCGCAAGCCAACACTTGTCGGGACGCCGAGGGAAACCTTCTTATGGACAAAGGCGAGGTGTTGAACAGGTGGCAGCAGTTCTTCAACGAGCACCTCAACGGCGATGTAGCGCATGGAGACGGCTTTGAAGCCCAACTTGGATCGCCCGCTGCTGACCAACAGTTCCCGGCACCTGATCTGGAGACGGTGAAGAAGGAGATCAGGCAGCTGAAGAACAACAGGGCCGCCGGTAAAGATCGGTTACCCGGTGAGCTCTTCAAATATGGAGGAGAGCAGTTGGCGAGGGCGATCCACTTGGTGATTTCTAAGATCTGGAGGGAGGAGAAACTACCAGAAGAATGGATGGATGGTGTCGTGTGTCCCATCTACAAAAAGGGCGATAAGCTGGACTGCGGCAACTACCGCGGTATCACACTTATCAACGCGGCCTATAAAATCCTCTCCCAGATCCTCTGCCGTCTGCTGACACCGTACGCACGGAGGTTCGTGGGCCCCTATCAAGCGGGGTTTACTGGCGCTCGGGCCACCACGGACCAAATTTTCTCGCTCCGGCAGATCCTCGAGAAATGCCGTGAGTACAACGTGCCCACACATCACATCTTCATCGATTTCAAGGCAGCTTACAGATACAGTCGACCGCGAACAGCTATGGCAGATCATGCACGAGAACGGATTTCCGGACAAACTGACTCGGCTGATCAAGGCTACCTTGGATCGTGTGATGTGTCACGTGCGAGTGGTAGGGGAGCTAGCGGACCCCTTCCAATCGCACCAAGGGTTACGACAAGGTGACGGCTTATCCAATGCGCTGTTTAACATCGGACTTGAGGGAGTTGTGCGAAGAGCGGGTATAGACCACGGATACGTCACGACTGTCATCCACATACAAAGCGAGTGAAGTCAAAATCGAACCAAGATCGAACCAAGTTTTTGCAGCGAGGTTTTTGAAAATGTTGTATGCACATGAATTGTAAAAAATAAAAACTTTTTTTTTATCATCAAGTTTTTTTTTTCTAGCGATTTACATTTAATTTCAGATTTGAACTTTTATTAATATTCAAATAACTTGTAGCAATTGTAGTTTTTTTTTAAAGATTTACGTTTAATCTCAGATTTGAACTTTAATATTTATGGAACTTAAAGCACACGTATGTTTGACTATGTCATTGTCACTGTTGACATTTATTCAGTTTGCTTTCTTTTTTCTATAAATGCGGTTTTGTTGGTGTAATTACTAGCAAATCACATTTTAGAACAGGATGCAATGAATAATCATCGAAATATGTTGTTCCAACTCGTTGTTGAATTATGTTTAAATGTTAATTAACTGAGTATTCTACAAGTGTAATTAAATTTAAACCAACAGTCAGGAAGAATCTTACAAAGCTAATTTTGTTTCAAGGACACTGAATATATTCAATTTTTGGTTTAATGTTACGTGTTGTTCTAGTACAACTTTGTTTATCGGTCTTATAAATAATAAATGAGGAAATCTGCACATAATACTTGCCATTGACTTTAATATATAAACAAAAGATATTTAAAACTTAAAATTAATTAATTTTTAGATAAAAATTAATTAATTTGTTTCATACTACCTTTTCAAAAACCCCACGTAAACAACATTGACAGCGCCGCTGGCGGTGACTTCGGGAAAGTGCATGCCTGTCAGATCCCTGGTATAGACACGAGAGGCACGATTTGCAACAGGACAGTCCAACTTCTTGCTTATGCGGACGACATTGACATTATAGCGAGAGACCTAGAGACGGTGAAAAGGGTTTACACCGCCTTAAAGACGCAAGCAAGACGAATTGGATTGGCCATGAATACGACGAAAACAAAGTACATGAAAGGGAGGGGCTCAAAGGACGTTGGCCCCCCAAGACTCACCCCTTTAGCTGTGGATGGCGAAGTGCTGGAGGAGGTGAGCGAATTCGTGTACTTGGGATCGCTGGTAACGACCGACAACGACACCAGCTTAGAGATCCGGACTCGTATCCACTTTGCGAATCGCGCCTACTTTGGATTACGGAAAACCTTGACATCTGATCGAGTGCAACGCGCCACGAAGCTGACCCTGTACAAGACACTGATTAGACCGGTTGCCCTCTATGGCCACGAGACCTGGACGCTGCGGCAAGAGGACGAACGAGCCCTTGGAGTTTTCGAACGGAAGGTGCTGCGAACGATCTACGGTGGAGTACGTACAGCTCAAAACGAGTGGCGAAGGCGCATGAACCACGAACTGCACGCGCTGCTGGGGAAACGACAATCGTCACCCTGGCGAGAATCGGAAGGCTCAGGTGGGCCGGCCATGTCGCGAGGATGGACGAAGACCATCCTGTCAGGATGCTCTTTGACCGCGCGCGACCGGATGGCGGCACAGGCCGAAAAGCAGGAGCACAGCGTGCACGATGGGGTAATCAGATCGAGGCGGACCTAAGAAAGATCTGCAACCTAGGAGACTGGCGAGCTGCAGCCCAGAACCGAGCAACATGGAACAACCTTCTTGATACAGCACGGGCACCGCGTATGGTGTTCTAAGCTGATTGGTATGGTATGTATGTTGTCACTTTTTAGTTTGACTTTGAAAACATGAAAATAAAATTATAAAATTATAAAATTATAAAATTATAAAATTATAAAATTATAAAATTATAAAATTATAAAATTATAAAATTATAAAATTATAAAATTATAAAATTATAAAATTATAAAATTATAAAATTATAAAATTATAAAATTATAAAATTATAAAATTATAAAATTATAAAATTATAAAATTATAAAATTATAAAATTATAAAATTATAAAATTATAAAATTATAAAATTATAAAATTATAAAATTATAAAATTATAAAATTATAAAATTATAAAATTATAAAATTATAAAATTATAAAATTATAAAATTATAAAATTATAAAATTATAAAATTATAAAATTATAAAATTATAAAATTATAAAATTATAAAATTATAAAATTATAAAATTATTAAATTATAAAATTATAAAATTATAAAATTATAAAATTATAAAATTATAAAATTATAAAATTATAAAATTATAAAATTATAAAATTATAAAATTATAAAATTATAAAATTATAAAATTATAAAATTATAAAATTTTAAAATTATAAAATTATAAAATTATAAAATTATAAAATTATAAAATTATAAAATTATAAAATTATAAAATTATAAAATTATAAAATTATAAAATTATAAAATTATAAAATTATAAAATTATAAAATTATAAAATTATAAAATTATAAAATTATAAAATTATAAAATTATAAAATTATAAAATTATAAAATTATAAAATTATAAAATTATAAAATTATAAAATTATAAAATTATAAAATTATAAAATTATAAAATTATAAAATTATAAAATTATAAAATTATAAAATTATAAAATTATAAAATTATAAAATTATAAAATTATAAAATTATAAAATTATAAAATTATAAAATTATAAAATTATAAAATTATAAAATTATAAAATTATAAAATTATAAAATTATAAAATTATAAAATTATAAAATTATAAAATTATAAAATTATAAAATTATAAAATTATAAAATTATAAAATTATAAAATTATAAAATTATAAAATTATAAAATTATAAAATTATAAAATTATAAAATTATAAAATTATAAAATTATAAAATTATAAAATTATAAAATTATAAAATTATAAAATTATAAAATTATAAAATTATAAAATTATAAAATTATAAAATTATAAAATTATAAAATTATAAAATTATAAAATTATAAAATTATAAAATTATAAAATTATAAAATTATAAAATTATAAAATTATAAAATTATAAAATTATAAAATTATAAAATTATAAAATTATAAAATTATAAACATTTCAAAATTGTTTAAAAACTTTAAAGTTCATTGCTTTTTTAAAGCAAGGACTTCAGAGTCCCAAGAAACACATGCACTTTAAATTAAAAAAGAAAACAAAATTCTCCATACAAATTTTTGATAAAAAATCAACATGCTTTGATGTTGATTTTTTATCTGAAATTAAAAATGTTTGAATTTTTGTTGTTGTGTTAACACTCCTCCGTCCAAGGCGGAAAAAAAGTTGGAACGCTAACTTCAACTCGCTGGTTCTCAGCCAAAACTCAACCAATCTGGATGATTCCTTTTTCCAGAGATTTGTACGGATCTCCAGATGAGCCTAGAACTTTGCAGATCTCGATTTGATCAATCCTCTAATTACTACGACTAAATTAGTCGGAGCAACTTTTTTTCCGCGTGTATTTCCGAAAAGCGACTCAAACGGGAACATTTTTGCTACGCTGAAAAATACAATAACTTTGCTAAAATGTTAGCAAAACCCATAAAATTATATATCAAAATTTCCGTTATGATCTCAGGATTACGATGAGCTTCTCAAATTTCCATTATTTTCACAAAAAAATTCACAAAACTACGTAAAACTACAGAAAAAATAAAAACGCCTCATTTTATGACTAGAACTTTATGATAAAATCATTGATTTCATTGATTTTTTTATGAAAATGTCTCAAATGATCTAAATTATATGTTTCAGAATCATTCTGAGTGTGTTTTTTCCTGAATACTAAAAAATTCTACCAAAACTACGTGAAATAAAGAAAATTTGATACTTTCCTTTAGAACTTTATTTGCTTCGTGGTAAAATCATTGATTTATTTTATGAAAATGTTTCAAATAATCTAAATTACAAGTTTCCGAATTATTCTGAGTGTGATTCTTACTGAGTACTTAAAAATTCTACCAAAACTACGTGAAATACAGAAAATCTGATACTTTCCTTTAGAACTTTATTTGCTTCGTGGTAAAATCATTGATTTATTTTATGAAAATGTTTCAAATAATCTAAATTACAAGTTTCCGAATTATTCTGAGTGTGATTCTTACTGAGTACTACAAAATTTTACCAAAACTACGTAAAATACAGAAAATTTGATACTTTCCTTTAGAACTTTATTTGCTTCATGATAAAATCATTGATTTTATTTATGAAAATGTTTCAAATGATCTAAATTACAAGTTTCCAAATTATTCTGAGTGTGATTCTTACTGAGTACTACAAAATTTTACCAAAACTACGTAAAATACAGAAAATTTGATACTTTCCTTTAGAACTTTATTTGCTTCATGATAAAATCATTGATTTATTTTATGAAAATGTTTCAAATGATCTTAATTACAAGTTTCCGAATTATTCTGAGTGTGATTCTTCCTGAATACTAAAAAATTCTACCAAAACTACGTAAAATACAGAAAATTTGATACTTTCTTTTAGAACTTTATTTGCTTCATGATAAAATCATTGATTTATTTTATGAAAATGTTTCAAATGATCTAAATTACAAGTTTCCGAATTATTCTGAGTGTGATTCTTACTGACCACTACAAAATTTTACCAAAACTACGTGAAATACAGAAAATTTGATACTTTCCTTTAGAACTTTATTTGCTTCGTGGTAAAATCATTGATTTATTTTATGAAAATGTTTCAAATAATCTAAATTACAAGTTTCCGAATTATTCTGAGTGTGATTCTTACTGAGTACTACAAAATTTTACCAAAACTACGTAAAATACTGAAAATTTGATACTTTCCTTTAGAACTTTATTTGCTTCATGATAAAATCATTGATTTTATTTATGAAAATGTTTCAAATGATCTTAATTACAAGTTTCCGAATTATTCTGAGTGTGATTCTTCCTGAGTACTACAAAATTTTACCAAAACTACGTAAAATACAGAAAATTTGATACATTCCTTTAGAACTTTATTTGCTTCGTGATATAAAATCATTGATTTATTTTATGAAAATGTTTCAAATGATCTAAATTACAAGTTTCCAAATTATTCTGAGTGTGATTCTTACTGAGTACTACAAAATTTTACCAAAACCACGTAAATTACAGAAAATTTGATACTTTCCTTTAGAACTTTATTTGCTTCATGATAAAATCATTGATTTATTTTATGAAAATGTTTCAAATGATCTAAATTACAAGTTTCCGAATTATTCTGAGTGTGATTCTTACTGAGTACTACAAAATTTTACCAAAACTACGTAAAATACAGAAAATTTGATACTTTCCTTTAGAACTTTATTTGCTTCATGATAAAATCATTGATTTATTTTATGAAAATGTTTCAAATGATCTAAATTACAAGTTTCCGAATTATTCTGAGTGTGATTCTTACTGAGTACTACAAAATTTTACCAAAACTACGTAAAATACAGAAAATTTCACAGTTCTGTAAAAAAATCATCTGTTGTAGGAAAATTTGATAAATTTTTTTATGAAAATCTTTCAAAACACCCATGAGCAAGTCACTGAGATTTCGGTCATTTTATTTTTTGTATTTTTTAATCCGGCTGAAACTATTTTGGTGCCTTCAGTATGCCCAAAGAAGCCATTTTGCATCATTAGTTCGTTCATATAATTTTTCATACAAATTTGTCAGCTGTCCATACAAAAATGATATTCGAAAATACAATAATCTGTTTCATTTGATGAAATTTTTTGATTGGTTTGGTGTCTTCGGCAAAGTTGTAGGTATGGAAATAGACTACACTGAAAAAAAGTAATACACGGTAAACAAAAATTTGGTGATTTTCAATTTCACTTTTTGTCACTAAAACTTGATTTGCAAAAGACACTATTTTTAATTTTTTTTATTTTCTGATATGTTTTAGAGGACTTCAAATGCCAACTTTTCAGAAATTTACAGAATGGGCAAAAAAAAATCTTTGACCGAGTTATAAATTTTGAATCAATATAGATTTAAAAAAAATCGAAACATTCGTCGCAAAAATGTTTCAACTTCATTTATCGATGTAAAATCGAATTTTCAATCTAAAAGTATGTTAGTGATTTTTTTATAAAGTGCACCGTTTTCAAGTTATAGTCATTTTTAGGTATCTTTTTTGAAAAGAAGTCGCAGTTGTTCATTTTTAAAATTAGTGCCCATACTTTTGAAAAGCTGAGAAAATTTTCTATATTTTTGAACTTTGTTGATACGACCCTTAGTTGCCGAGATATTGCCATTCAAAGGTTAAAAAACAGGAAAATTCATGTTTTCTAAGTCTCACCCAAACAACCCACCATTTTCTAATGTCGATATCTCAGCAACTAATGGTCCGATTTACAATGTTGGAATATGAAACATTTGTGAAATTTTTCGATCTTTTCGAACAAAATATTTTCAAAAATTTAAAATCAAGACTAACATTTTAAAAGGGCATAATATTGAATGTTAGGCCCTTTTAAAAATATTTTCAGCTTTTCAAAAATATGTTTTTCAAATGTGGGCAAACATGGGCACTTATTTAAAAAAATGAATAACTGCGACTTTTTTCAAAAAAGTTACCTAAAAATAGCTTGACTTGAAAACTTGCACTTTATAAAAAAAATCACTGAAGCTCTTTTCGATTGCAAATTCGATTTTACATCGAAAAATGAAGATGAAAGTTTTTTGCGAACAATATTTCGATTTGTTGAAAAAATATGTATTGATTCAAAAAATCATAGCTCGGTCAAAGATGTTTTGTCCATTCTGGAAATTTCTGAAAAGTTGGCATTTGATATCCTCTAAAACATATAAAAAAATAAAAATAGTGTTTTTTTTGCAAATCAAGTTTTAGTGACAAAAAGTGAAATTAAAAATCACCAAATTTTTTTTACCGTGTACCATTTTTTTCAGTGTAGTCGATATCCATACCTACAACTTTGCCGAAGACACCAAATCGATCAAAAAATTCCTTAAAAAGATACAGATTTTTTTAATTTTCACATTTCACATATCATTTTTGTATGGACAGCTGCCAAATTTGTATGGAAAATTAAATGAACGAACCAATGATGCAAAATTGCTTCTTTGGGCATACCGAAGACACCAAAATAGTTTCAGCCGGATTAAAAATACAAAAAATAAAATTAAAGAAAAAAGACTGATTCTGTAGAGAACTGCTCCCATACAATAAGCTTCCAAAACAATGCTCTACATTCTAATACCAACATAAAATTATAAAAATTATAAAACTTTCTGTTTTTTACGAAGTTTTGGTAATTTATTTTTAGTATTCAGGAAGAAACGCACTGAGAATGATTCAGGAACTTATAATTTAGATCATTTGAAAAAGTATCATGAAATAAATCAAAGATTTTACCATGAAGCAAATAAAGTTCTAAAGGAATGTATCAAATTTTCTGTAATTTACGTGGTTTTGGTAAAATTTTGTAGTTCTCAGTAAGAATTACACTCAGAATAATTCGGAAACTTGTAATTTAGATAATTTGAAACATTTTCATAAAATAAATAAATGATTTTATCATGAAGCAAATAAAGTTCTAAAGGAAAGTATCAAATTTTCTGTATCTTACGTAGTTTTGATAAAATTTTGTAGTACTCAGTAAGAATCAAACTCAGAATAATTCGGAAACTTGTAATTTAGATTATTTGAAACATTTTCATAAAATAAATCAATGATTTTATCATGAAGCAAATAAAGTTCTAAAGGAAAGTATCAAATTTTCTGTATTTTACGTAGTTTTGGTAAAATTTTGTAGTACTCAGTAAGAATCACACTCAGAATAATTCGGAAACTTGTAATTTAGATCATTTGAAACATTTTCATAAACTAAATCAATGATTTTATCATGAAGCAAATAAAGTTCTAAACGAATGTATCAAATTTTCTGTAATTTACGTGGTTTTGGTAAAATTTTGTAGTACTCAGTAAGAATCACACTCAGAATAATTCGGAAACTTGTAATTTAGATCATTTGAAACA
Organism: Culex pipiens pallens; assembly: GCF_016801865.2. Taxonomy (NCBI): domain Eukaryota; kingdom Metazoa; phylum Arthropoda; class Insecta; order Diptera; family Culicidae; genus Culex; species Culex pipiens. Next base: position 632,533 of record NW_026292820.1, read on the forward strand.
TTTTCATAAAATAAATCAATGATTTTATCATGAAGCAAATAAAGTTCTAAAGGAATGTATCAAATTTTCTGTATTTTACGTAGTTTTGTTAAATTTTTTTAGTATTCAGGGAAAAACACACTCAGAATGATTCTGAAACATATAATTTAGATCATTTGAAACATTTTCATAAAAAAATCAATGAAATCAATGATTTTATCATAAAGTTCTAGTCATAAAATGTGGCGTTTTTATTTTTTCTGTAGTTTTACGTAGTTTTGTGAATTTTTTTGTGAAAATAATGGAAATTTGAGAAGCTCATCGTAATCCTGAGATCATAACGGAAATTTTGATATATAATTTTATGGGTTTTGCTAACATTTTAGCAAAGTTATTGTATTTTTCAGCGTAGCAAAAATATTCCCGTTTGAGTCGCTTTTCGGAAATACACGCGGAAAAAAAGTTGCTCCGACTAATTTAGTCGTAGTAATTAGAGGATTGATCAAATCGAGATCTGCAAAGTTCTAGGCTCATCTGGAGATCCGTACAAATCTCTGGAAAAAGGAATCATCCAGATTGGTTGAGTTTTGGCTGAGAACCAGCGAGTTGAAGTTAGCGTTCCAACTTTTTTTCCGCCTTGGTCGTTCGTGTAAGTACGGGATACCTTGGACGGAGGAGTGCAATTTTTTTGCCTGCAAATTTACAAGTTTAAATTGACTACATTTTTTTTTTATTTTACATTGAAGGTTAAATTTTACATTTCTAGTTATGTTTTTGGATGATTTAGCCGAATGACGTAATCTTTTTTCAGGTAACCAAAAATATTCCAATCGAATCCTGCTGACTACCCAGCGTTTCCGTGTTGTCCCACGGAACTGTAACTTACGGTCAGTTACGCCCGCTCAGTCGCAAGGACTCCCAGAACTATCCCAAGATCGGCTCAATAGGGGAAGGAAAAGACCACGTTTGCTCTTCTTAATGCGGCACTTTATTCAGCCCTCAAGACCCTAATTCCCTACTCCTAACAACCTAACCAACTAACCTTGTGTGTGTGGCGTGTACGGGCCCGGTGGTTGAACTGCTGCACCCTGCTTGCTGGCAGCGGTCTCGATCGCCGGCGCTGCTTCCTCGATCCGGCGCAGTGTCCGTGTCTCTCGGGGACACGTGATTTCTCGCGCCGGAGTACAGTTCTCCGAATCTCCTCGCGGTCTTCTCAACCGCTCTGCTCCAACTCGCTCGTCTGCGCACAGTTCCCGTCCGGAATCTGGCCTGGGTCGCTCGTGGACCTGCTTCGCTTCGACCGGGTGTACCGGGCACAATGGGGCGGTGTGTTGACGGACCGCACGCGTAGCGCAACACCGGTAGACACCTTCGGTCCGGTTCGTGCAGATGGTGACGGCTGCACAGGCTGTCCCAGCCTCGGTGATCAAGTTGACGATAGATCACTTACAAGACTCGTACGGAGAATCGATTGCCAACTAGGCAAGACTTGGCTTACTTGGCCACGCGGTCGCGGGTTATAAGTAGACTTTTCGCTGATCGAACTTCCAGGTGTTGTTCGGTTTGTGGCTCTCGTACAAGTGGACGAGTCTAGCTGAGAAGGTCGTCCAGGAAGCCTCGACCTCCTCTCAGCACTTAGTCGTGCCTTGCGTTCTTCGCAAAGAACGCACAATTTGCAGTTCAGTGGCAGGGTGGGCATAATGAGGCGTGTAATGTTGTTTAGGCTGCGTACAATACCTAAATTGTGTGTTGTGTGTTTGATATGACCGTTGTGCCGACTTTCTGCAAGATCTAGCTCAGATATTTAATTGTTTTGGGTTATTGGTTGGTTTTTGGGCTTTATTTGGACGTTTTGGGGTTGATCTACCTTAGTTTCCCTATCTAGCTAATTAGCATTGTGGTCTACCTTCCCGTTTTTAATGAGAAAACCCCGGGACATACTGGTTGAACCTGGTGAAAGCGTGGACGAAACAAACTGTTTGGTCACACTACCGCACCGCTCGGGGAAAAAAATATTGGATCACAATATTTTTTTGAAGGAAACCTTCTGACTATTAGCAGAATGTCGCACCTGTACCATTCAACAAAATACTGATCAAACTGTGTACAACCAGAGAACAAAAATGAACGATAGCGTTACTATTATAAATACATCAAAAACAGTTAACAACCATGAACACCATCATGAAAGAATGCGTTCAAAACTAAATATAACAAATTAAATACGACATAAACTACAATTAAATAAATGAATACAAACTACAAATATATTTTAATCGCTCCGGAGCATATGATAAAAATTGGATCCATCTTGGGAAAACCAAGGAAAAATTGCAAAATCGCGCGCTGTTCTCGTGATAAACTGAGCAAATCGTGAAAATTCCAAATAACGATGTTGGTTTTTGTGTGAAGTTTACAAGTTGTGTTCGCTTTCATGTGGGTCGATTCAGTCCACTTTAAGAAAAGTTACTTTCGCGAAACACGAAGACAAACTATAATTTTGGTGCTAAATGATTGGCCAAGATCATTTACACAGTTCAAATCTTCGTAGAAACTTTCTTAAAGAGAAGGGAATCAAATTTTGTGCAAATTAATTGAAAATCCTAGTGTGTGGTGTTCATAACTGCCAAAAAGAACTAAATTTGTTAAACCTAGGCAATTTCCAACGCAATTAGCGTCCTCAAGACTTCGGTCATATTGCATTGTCACAAAAGTGAGATAAATTCTATTGTGTTATAGGAAAGTTCATCCGACTTCTCACGGCTCACCATCTCATTTGTTGGGTACACTGACCTTTGCCGAAAACAACTCGCTCATAAGATCAAAAGGAAGATTTACGATCTATCAGAAGCGATAAAATGTAGCACAGCACAATGCACCAACAAACAATTTAAATTTCACTCAAAATCTCCAAAACAATAAATAAATAACATTTTAAAATCAAATTTCGTTTGTATAAGGTACCTTTTAAATTCCCATTTTGGTTTGCCCGGGACTTTCTTCGTGGAACTGCATGGCATGGACAGAGCTGACAGGATCAGGATTACAACCTCCAACATAATTGACGGCGGTCGCTCCCGTCTCTCCACGTCTGAAATCATCAACCAACACATTTCACAGCCTATCCGTGCTGGGTTCAAGCTTTTAAATCACCAGCGGAGAACACTCCCAAACTTTTCCCGTTCAAATCACCAACTTCGTACGCACAGGTACCTTTCTTCGCTAGGACTACGCACGGTTCGTAGACATCACCTAGCTTCGCGTTGAAGTGATCACCGGCGGAAGACTGACGAAACGTTCGCTTGTACACTCGCTGGCCAACATCAAAAGTCGGAGCGTAACGTTTGTGTCTCAAGTCGTAACGCTGCTTCGTCACTTCGTGCGCTTTCCGAAGGTGATGAACTACTTTGTCGTAGATCGAAGTACTGATATTTCCCATCTTTTCAATTCTTTCCTCATCCGTTAATTCACCCATTGTTTGCAATCTGTGTTCTGACCCTTTTGTAACTATTTCGTGGCCGAAGATTACCCTATACGGCGTGAACTTGGTCGTCGCATGAACTGTATTATTCAATACGAACTCGACCTCGGAAATTCTAGTGTCCCATAATTTTTGGTTGTCCCGTACGTAGCTTCTAATCATCGCGTTAATCGTACGGTTTAGTCGTTCCGTAGGGTTTGCTTGACTGCGATGTCTCGCACTCGCCCAATGCTGTATTCCATATTTCTTCAACAAATTTTGAAATTCTTTAGACAAAAAAGTCGTAGCGTTATCAGAAATTAAGTATTGTGGCACCGAGAGACGCCTGAACCAAAGCTGTTCCAAAATCTCACACACACTACCCGAACTGATCTTCCGAACAGGGACCAAAAGACAATATTTCGAAAAAACGTCCATTAGGACCAAAAGATGAGCATTGCCCTTGGTACTCCTCGGTAGAGATTGGATATAGTCTATAGTGAGTATTTGGAATGGCCTGGTCGTGACCCGTTGGTTACCCATTTCCGGGACCACGGACGTAGTTGAATGCTTGATACGTTTACAAGTATCGCAGTTCAACACGTGTCGCTTGATATCTGCTGCCATTCGGGGCCAATAAAATCGTTTTTTAATTTTCTCCACCGTTTTCTCATACCCTACATGAAACGCATCGTCATGTTCCTTGGTCAAAATTTCCTCCCGCATTGAATCTGGGACGCATTGCTTCCAGTCGAAAGAGTAATCCAACACGTCGGACTGAGAAGACACCAGTTTATAAAGTTTATTTTCTTCAATTTTGAAATCAGGGTAGTTTTCAGGATCATTTTTCACTGAAGCAAATAGTTTTGAGTACCAGTCAGATCCGTCCGCGATCTCCGCGACCTCCAACGATCGTGAGAGAGCGTCTGGCACAATATTTTCTTTACCCTTACGGTGTTTGATAAGCATATGATACTGCTGTAAATCAATGCTCCAGCGTGATAATCTTGATGATGTTTTCCATTTTGACCTCATTATAAAGGTGAGTGCCGATGAGTCGGTCACTAAGGTGAATTCTGTTCCCTCGATATAACAGCGAAATTTTTCAATACATCTCAAAGCCGCCAAACCCTCCTTTTCCGCGGCGTGATAATTCAGTTCCGCGCCTTTGAGTTTCTCTGAATGATACGCAATAACTTTTTCTTCCCCGTTCTGAATCTGGGTGAGCACCCCCGCGATTGCATGGTCGCTTGCGTCGGTTTGCACCGTAAACGGAAGACCAAAATCCGGGTTTGCCATCACCGGTGCGCTTATTAACCTTTCTTTGATTGCCCGGAATGCCCGATCCGCCTCAGCAGACCACTCAACCTTCTTAGGTTTGTTTTTGAGCAGATCTGTGAGTGGCGCTGTTAGCTCGCTGAAATGACTGATAAATCTGCGATAATAGTTAGCCATACCGAGAAATCTACGCAGCGCTCGAACAGACTTTGGCACCTCATAAGCCACGATCGCGTGAACCCGATCGGGATTGGGCCTTAGACCGTCTTTTGACAAAATGTAACCTAAATAAGGCAACTCCGGGACACAAAATTTGGATTTTTCAATGTTAATACGCAAATCAGCCACGCCCAATCTGCGCGCTAATTCCGTCAAATGCTGTTTATGTTCTTCAAAAGTCTTGCTTGCAACAACCAGGTCGTCCAGGTATACGAATATATTGGGCTCTAATTCTCCAAATCCTAGCACTTTGTCCATGAGTTTACTGAGACTAGCTGGACTGTTTGCAAGCCCGAACGGTAGTCGTTTAAATTGAAACAGACCACGTCCAGGGATAGAAAAAGCAGTGAATTTACGAGATTCTTCACTAAGTGGAATCTGTAGAAATGCTTGGCTAAGATCAATTGTAGACAAATATTTGCATGAACCTAATCTGCTCAGAATGCGATTTTGATGCGGAAGTGGATAAGCATCACGCTTAGTGCGCTCATTCAACTTTCTCGCGTCGAGACAGAGGCGTACAGCATCGCTGTCTCTTTTAGAAACTGGCACAACAGGTTGCGACCATTCTGAACGAGAAGGTTCAACAATATCGTCTCTAATCATGTTATCCAGAGCAATTCCAATTTTACTTTGTACCATGGGACTCCATGGATAGGGATTTTGTCGTATTGGTGGTTTATCTTTGTATTCGTCACTAATTTCAATTGTGTGCGTTAGCAGAGAAGTACATCCAATGTCTCCAGTTCTGGGCACTAAAAATAACTTTTTAATTTCGTCTAACTCGGCCTGCTCTTCGGGAGTCAACAGTACTTCATCATCTGTCGGCTCCTCCGAATCGTCGATGGTTTCGATAAACGACTCTCGGAGCGACGGAAAGATTCCAAATTGATCCCAAAAAGACATTCCGAGATAGCACTTACGCTTCAAGGTCGGCGCGACAACAAAAGAAACGATCCTCGTGCATCCGTTAAAAGTAACCGGAATTTCTATCTCTCCCATCACCTCGACTGGATGTCCTTCTGCAGTTATCAACGTCATGTCCGATGGTGAACAGCTCAAGTTTAAACTCGCGACTAGTTTGTGTGATCCCTTACCCAAAATGTTTCGGTTCGCGCCACTATCTAGAAGTGCGACTAATTCAACTCCTAGCAGATTGATACGTATGAACGGTCGGTTATCACCGCGTGGATGCAGAAAAATAGTGTTGACTTCCGCAGCCCCACGAGATTCCGTTGACACGTGGGCGTATCCCAAATGCTGAAGGATGTTGTGGGTGGTTTCGAGTTCATCTAAATTACTCGGAGGACTTTCAGGTAACTTCACAAGACTACTCCGCCTCATTGAGCAGCCTCCATCACGTTTTTTGTGGGACAATATGGGCAATCGGGTGTAGAAAATCCCGGAAATCCACAAACTTCGCAGAAAACTTGCGCTGGCTGTTTACATTGATTGAAATTATGTCCAAAATTGTGACAATTAAAACATGTCCCCCTCCTTATCGGGACATACGCCTTCAAAATCTTCTCTAAAGTGTTCAAATTTTTACTTGGACCTGGCTTTACATCATCAGGTTTCGCAGAATTTTGTAATGGTTTCTTTTCAGTAGATTTTTCAGACGATTGCTGTTGAGGTTTGTAAGTGTTGGTTTCATTTCGGTCATTTCGAAAATTCGAATTTGGTCGGTTTGGGTTCTTAAATTCTCTCTTAAAGTTCTCTCCCTTGTTCCACTGACGATTGTTGTTGTAATTGTTGCCGTTAGTGTTCATCGGGCCTCTTCTCTCACTTTGGATCTCATTTACTTGTCTTTCCCCAGATCTTTGACCCCTATTGTTATCCTTATCAGTCTTCGCATACCACTGCCAGTTGATGGAATCAAAATTTTTGCCGAACGATTTCATCGCTGGGATAGTTTTAATTTTTGCAGCCAACATTGCACTTTTGTACTCTGTACGAAGATTGCGAAAAATCATGTTGAACTTTTTAGTCTCATCAATAGGACAAGTGAGGTTTCTGAAAAGTCGGGTCATATCCAAAAAATAATCTTGAAAACGTTCGTTTAGCCTCTGCTTTCGCATGTGAGCTTGGCGTTCATAGTAAAAATCAAGGTCTGGAGGAAGAAATTCCTGCTTCAGTTCCTCGACTAAGTTTTCCCACGTTTCAAGTTCATCGTTGGAGTTTATTTCCATGTACCATGATCTTGCTTTGCCTTGGAACAAATGATAGGCTGAATTATAAAGTTCTTGTTTGGTGAATCCCTCCGATCTAGCATTAAATTCCACTTCTTTAAGAAATTCATTCAGCTGACGACCTTGATCAGATCCATCATACCGAATCTTCCATTTGTGAATGGGGAAACGTTTTCCAAACGAATTTTTAGCAAAATTTTCCTGTTCTGGATTGTTGTTTTTGGTGGGTTTGGGTGGGTCTGGTCTATCTTGTTGATCAGAATTCTTTGAATTTGGCTCAATCAAATTTTGGTCTTTCACCAACCAATCCAAAAATCCTTGGTAAGAGAATTTGGGTTTTTGTGAATCCGATAAGTTTAAATCCTTTGAATTGTGAAATTGGGTACTATTTTTGTTTACTGGTGGGTTGTTTTTCTCTGCCTCTAAATTCTCAATTTTCTTGTCTATCTTCTGAAGATGTGTGAACAAATCATTCAATAAATTCTTCAATTCAGTATTCTCATTCTTCAACTTTTCAGTTTCAGCTATTTGTTGTGAGTTCTGTGGGTTTGGTAAGTCTGACGTATTTGTGGCTTTTTCCCTTATGTTGTTATTATCTTCTGGAGTTAGGTTACCTTCGCGAATACTTGTTTCAGGAGTGGCATCTTCCTCCTGAGGAGTTTTATTTAAATTCTCTAGTTGTTCCCGCATACTATTGCTAGCGAATTCAAGTTCAGCTTTCCGTATTTCCTCGTGCGGTGACAACAATGAATAATAATTTCCCAACAATCTTGCAGCATGACCAGCAATGTCACCAATGGTGTTAATTACTGACTCATCTGTCGCATGAGCTTTCGCTCGTAATATGCGAAACAAAAGATGTAACAATCGAGTTTTGTATTTTTGATCAGGTGCAGATTTTTCTTTTCTGTCTAGCAAAATTTTTGAAATTTCGTGAACTTTGATGTTGCAAACATCTAGTTCTGTTAAAATATCATCCCAACCTGTCTCGTACTCAATATCTGCGAGGTTCAAATCTCTCTCCTTCTTAAGCTCTGCCCTGCATTTTCGTTCCTGTACCGTTCGCGAATCCGAACTATTAAATATATTACGAACAATTAACTCATTGTCTAGTTCATCTTGTAGCAAATGTGCCAAGTTCATACTAAAATATTGACGAATATAATGCTCCATTTTGGAATTTACACAACCAAATATAAAATATATAATTAAAAAAAAATTAACTAAAGTAATATGAAAATTTGCACAAAATTCAATCCATTCAAAAGGCCAATAATTTACAGAAGTTTTTACAAGTTAAATCAAGCGAAAAATCGACTAAGATAAGGTTATGTTTAGTATTCAAAACAATAGATTCAATCCACGTGTGATCACCAATTGTTTCACCATTAAAGTGATCTATAATAGCACCGCTAGACAAATTCACTCCGGTCTAATAGTTGTACACTTTTAATTGAGCAGCAAAAAGAGATTGGATTTCTCAGAAACACCGACACCGATCCGAGAACCGATTCCGATAATAAGTACCATCCAATTTCCCCCCCTCGCTTACCTCCAAAAAGGATAATAACGAGGTTATTAACTTTTTATTGGTCGCCAATATGTAACTTACGGTCAGTTACGCCCGCTCAGTCGCAAGGACTCCCAGAACTATCCCAAGATCGGCTCAATAGGGGAAGGAAAAGACCACGTTTGCTCTTCTTAATGCGGCACTTTATTCAGCCCTCAAGACCCTAATTCCCTACTCCTAACAACCTAACCAACTAACCTTGTGTGTGTGGCGTGTACGGGCCCGGTGGTTGAACTGCTGCACCCTGCTTGCTGGCAGCGGTCTCGATCGCCGGCGCTGCTTCCTCGATCCGGCGCAGTGTCCGTGTCTCTCGGGGACACGTGATTTCTCGCGCCGGAGTACAGTTCTCCGAATCTCCTCGCGGTCTTCTCAACCGCTCTGCTCCAACTCGCTCGTCTGCGCACAGTTCCCGTCCGGAATCTGGCCTGGGTCGCTCGTGGACCTGCTTCGCTTCGACCGGGTGTACCGGGCACAATGGGGCGGTGTGTTGACGGACCGCACGCGTAGCGCAACACCGGTAGACACCTTCGGTCCGGTTCGTGCAGATGGTGACGGCTGCACAGGCTGTCCCAGCCTCGGTGATCAAGTTGACGATAGATCACTTACAAGACTCGTACGGAGAATCGATTGCCAACTAGGCAAGACTTGGCTTACTTGGCCACGCGGTCGCGGGTTATAAGTAGACTTTTCGCTGATCGAACTTCCAGGTGTTGTTCGGTTTGTGGCTCTCGTACAAGTGGACGAGTCTAGCTGAGAAGGTCGTCCAGGAAGCCTCGACCTCCTCTCAGCACTTAGTCGTGCCTTGCGTTCTTCGCAAAGAACGCACAATTTGCAGTTCAGTGGCAGGGTGGGCATAATGAGGCGTGTAATGTTGTTTAGGCTGCGTACAATACCTAAATTGTGTGTTGTGTGTTTGATATGACCGTTGTGCCGACTTTCTGCAAGATCTAGCTCAGATATTTAATTGTTTTGGGTTATTGGTTGGTTTTTGGGCTTTATTTGGACGTTTTGGGGTTGATCTACCTTAGTTTCCCTATCTAGCTAATTAGCATTGTGGTCTACCTTCCCGTTTTTAATGAGAAAACCCCGGGACATACTGGTTGAACCTGGTGAAAGCGTGGACGAAACAAACTGTTTGGTCACAGAACGGAAGCTGTAACGATCGCAAAAACACCTGCACCAGATGTGCGTAAACCAACGTTGTCCCGTAGGCCATCAATCTGTGGGAATTGAATGGAAGCGCCGCTCCAGTGCCGTATCTACACGCTGGTGTTGACTCCAAAAGATGGCTGACAAAGTCCGGCCAAGATGCCGAAGCGACGAGATGAGCTGAAAGGCCAACCGGAAGACAACGCCAAAAACCACGTGAAGATCGCGACACACAATAAGTAAAATTAATGAATGTTTGTGAAATCGAGTGAATAAGATTAATTTACAGAAAAAATACATCTAATAATAATTAAAAATAAATGAAAACGTTTATTTTTACTGCAACATAACTTAAAAACACGATAAAAACAACACACGACAAAGGCACGACAACCTAAATAACAAAACCGTGCGACGTCGGTCGAATGTCGTACGACAATGTCGTACAATTTCGATTAGTGCGTCCATCCCGGGAATTCCCGGGACAAAAATCCCGGGACTTTTCTAAAACCGGGAATTCCCGAATCCCGGGATTTTTTTAAAATTTGTCCCGGGAATTCCCGAAATTGAAAAAAAAAAAACAAATTTTAGACGGAAAATTCAGATTTGGTTGTAAAAATAGATGAACAGTTGAATACATAGTAATCGATACGAATTTTAAAGCATTACAATTTGTATTCAGCATATACCAGCATTAATTTAGCTTATAAGAGAAAATTTTTAAAATTTTAAATATCGTCTATTTTATTTTATATATTTTTTAAAAGTCAGTCTGAGTATTATATATACTTATCTTTAGGATTTTGAATTAAAATAAATCAGATAAAACTATTTTTCATCAAATACCGGCATCTGGGGCAAATCAAGACAAATGTAACGAATTAGCTATTCGAGCCATTTGTTTGCATAATGTTTTGAATGACTTCGGTCAAAACAGAAACAGAACATTACAATTCCTAGTATACAATTTCCAATTATATTCCTCTGAAATCTTCTGTACCTATCCAGACTTTAGTCCCGATTTTCAACAGTTGGCGGTGGTAACATAAAAATAATTTGTAAAATATGTTTTATTTAAAACAAGAAATTCAAAACATATTTAAAATTAAATATTGGCTGGAATCATTTTATTTGTAAACGCTTTTGTTTTTTAGACATTTTCAAAAAAATCGAGCTTTTATAGGCATGTCATATAGAACACATATATAATTGGTATGTATTCTTTTAAAACACTTATTTAATTTGAGTCACATTTGAATTCAAAATGGTAGTTTATTTTAAATCCATAGCACAACAAAGAACAACAAAATCAATTTTAAATTTCTTTTAAGCTATTTAAAAACTGTCGTCTTTGTTTAGATTGAAGTGTAGATTGTCACCAATTAATATTATTCAGCTTATTCTATGATTTTAAGCTTGAAAACATATCAAATATTATGAAAACATAGATTTTATGACAGCTTTAAAAATTTCCCGGGATCCCAGGAATTCCCGGGATTTCAAAAATATTTTTCCCGTTTCCCGGGAAATTTAAAACCCGGGAAAATTGGACGCCCTAATTTCGATCATCGATCGCACGACAAATACGACATTTTGGTGCAAAAACGTATGACATTCGTGCGAAAGTCGCACGACATTGTCGCGATCGCAGTGTCCCTGACTGAAAAGTCCGTCGGACGTCCGTCGTTTGTCGTCTGTGCAATCGTACGACGTCGCTCGACAATGTCGTGCGACTTTCGCACGAATGTCATACGTTTTTGCACCAAAATGTCGTATTTGTCGTGCGATCGATGATCGAAATTGTACGACATTGTCGTACAACATTCGACCAACGTCGCACGGTTTTGTTATTTAGAATGTCGTGCTATTGTCGTGTGCTGTCATTTCGGATTTTTGGGTTATGTTGCAGTTGAAAAAACTGTTGTTTTGTTTTTATTGATTTTTTTTTTATTCCAGCTGTCAAAATTTCACAAACATATTTATTGTACACTTAATTTCACTTGCGTATCGCCGATTCTTCCCCAACTTGGCTTCCTTCTGGATTTGCCTTGACCGCAGCTTCCGGCTTGGGTGTTGGTGTTCTTCTGAGGCGGCCGTGGCAGCATCTTGGTCGTGTTGGACTTTTGTTTCTCGACGAGCTGATCAAAACCCGGATGCGACGCCTTGGCGACGATCTTGGATCTCCGACGGATTAATGTTTACCGGAGTACGAGGAAACGTGGGTTTTGTGGAGTACGAGTACGAAAAAACGGGGCTGCTTCCGTGGATTCTAGGAGTGACCACACGGGAACGCATTCCGGTTTCCGGCAGAATCAGATTGGAAAATGTTTGTTGCCTGAAAAAAATATATCATCAATCAACAATTGGCAAAAATTTATAAATTAAATTCAGATTTCAATAATAATAATAATTATGCAATTTCAATTCAATAAAATTTCAAATATGTTTTTTTGAACTATGAAAGAAAAACTAAATTTATGAACTTTCAATTTAAACATTTAAAAAAGAATTATATATAATAGATGTCTAGATAGATGATAGATTTAAATTTAAAATTATTGCAATTAGTTTTGAAATCCGAGAATATTATTAATTGAAAATTGTACCTGATTTAAGAATGCTAAAAAAATCTCAAATTCTAAAATTCAAATATTCTAAAATTCTAAAATTCTAAAATTCTAAAATTCTAAAATTCTAAAATTCTAAAATTCTAAAATTCTAAAATTCTAAAATTCTAAAATTCTAAAATTCTAAAATTCTAAAATTCTAAAATTCTAAAATTCTAAAATTCTAAAATTCTAAAATTCTAAAATTCTAAAATTCTAAAATTCTTAAATTCTAAAATTCTAAAATTCTAAAATTCTAAAATTCTAAAATTCTAAAATTCTAAAATTCTAAAATTCTAAAATTCTAAAATTCTAAAATTCTAAAATTCTAAAATTCTAAAATTCTAAAATTCTAAAATTCTAAAATTCTAAAATTCTAAAATTCTAAAATTCTAAAATTCTAAAATTCTAAAATTCTAAAATTCTAAAATTCTAAAATTCTAAAATTCTAAAATTCTAAAATTCTAAAATTCTAAAATTCTAAAATTCTAAAATTCTAAAATTCTAAAATTCTAAAATTCTAAAATTCTAAAATTCTAAAATTCTAAAATTCTAAAATTCTAAAATTCTAAAATTCTAAAATTCTAAAATTCTAAAATTCTAAAATTCTAAAATTCTAAAATGCTAAATTCTAAAATTCTAAAATTCTAAAATTCTAAAATTCTAAAATTCTAAAATTCTAAAATTCTAAAATTCTAAAATTCTAAAATTCTAAAATTCTAAAATTCTAAAATTCTAAAATTCTAAAATTCTAAAATTCTAAAATTCTAAAATTCTAAAATTCTAAAATTCTAAAATTCTAAAATTCTAAAATTCTAAAATTCTAAAATTCTAAAATTCTAAAATTCTAAAATTCTAAAATTCTAAAATTCTAAAATTCTAAAATTCTAAAATTCTAAAATTCTAAAATTCTAAAATTCTAAAATTCTAAAATTCTAAAATTCTAAAATTCTAAAATTCTAAAATTCTAAAATTCTAAAATTCTAAAATTCTAAATTCTAAAATTCTAAAATTCTAAAATTCTAAAATTCTAAAATTCTAAAATTCTAAAATTCTAAAATTCTAAAATTCTAAAATTCTAATATTCTAAAATTCTAAAATTCTAAAATTCTAAAATTCTAAAATTCTAAAATTCTAAAATTCTAAAATTCTAAAATTCTAAAATTCTAAAATTCTAAAATTCTAAAATTCTAAAATTCTAAAATTCTAAAATTCTAAAATTCTAAAATTCTAAAATTCTAAAATTCTAAAATTCTAAAATTCTAAAATTCTAAAATTCTAAAATTCTAAAATTCTAAAATTCTAAAATTCTAAAATTCTAAAATTCTAAAATTCTAAAATTCTAAAATTCTAAAATTCTAAAATTCTAAAATTCTAAAATTCTAAAATTCTAAAATTCTAAAATTCTAAAATTCTAAAATTCTAAAATTCTAAAATTCTAAAATTCTAAAATTCTAAAATTCTAAAATTCTAAAATTCTAAAATTCTAAAATTCTAAAATTCTAAAATTCTAAAATTCTAAAATTCTAAAATTCTAAAATTCTAAAATTCTAAAATTCTAAAATTCTAAAATTCTAAAATTCTAAAATTCTAAAATTCTAAAATTCTAAAATTCTAAAATTCTAAAATTCTAAATTCTAAAATTCTAAAATTCTAAAATTCTAAAATTCTAAAATTCTAAAATTCTAAAATTCTAAAATTCTAAAATTCTAAAATTCTAAAATTCTAAAATTCTAAAATTCTAAAATTCTAAAATTCTAAAATTCTAAAATTCTAAAATTCTAAAATTCTAAAATTCTAAAATTCTAAAATTCTAAAATTCTAAAATTCTAAAATTCTAAAATTCTAAAATTCTAAAATTCTAAAATTCTAAAATTCTAAAATTCTAAAATTCTAAAATTCTAAAATTCTAAAATTCTAAAATTCTAAAATTCTAAAATTCTAAAATTCTAAAATTCTAAAATTCTAAAATTCTAAAATTCTAAAATTCTAAAATTCTAAAATTCTAAAATTCTAAAATTCTAAAATTCTAAAATTCTAAAATTCTAAAATTCTAAAATTCTAAAATTCTAAAATTCTAAAATTCTAAAATTCTAAAATTCTAAAATTCTAAAATTCTAAAATTCTAAAATTCTAAAATTCTAAAATTCTAAAATTCTAAAATTCTAAAATTCTAAAATTCTAAAATTCTAAAATTCTAAAATTCTAAAATTCTAAAATTCTAAAATTCTAAAATTCTAAAATTCTAAAATTCTAAAATTCTAAAATTCTAAATTCTAAAATTCTAAAATTCTAAAATTCTAAAATTCTAAAATTCTAAAATTCTAAAATTCTAAAATTCTAAAATTCTAAAATTCTAAAATTCTAAAATTCTAAAATTCTAAAATTCTAAAATTCTAAAATTCTAAAATTCTAAAATTCTAAAATTCTAAAATTCTAAAATTCTAAAATTCTAAAATTCTAAAATTCTAAAATTCTAAAATTCTAAAATTCTAAAATTCTAAAATTCTAAAATTCTAAAATTCTAAAATTCTAAAATTCTAAAATTCTAAAATTCTAAAATTCTAAAATTCTAAAATTCTAAAATTCTAAAATTCTAAAATTCTAAAATTCTAAAATTCTAAAATTCTAAAATTCTAAAATTCTAAAATTCTAAAATTCTAAAATTCTAAAATTCTAAAATTCTAAAATTCTAAAATTCTAAAATTCTAAAATTCTAAAATTCTAAAATTCTAAAATTCTAAAATTCTAAAATTCTAAAATTCTAAAATTCTAAAATTCTAAAATTCTAAAATTCTAAAATTCTAAAATTCTAAAATTCTAAAATTCTAAAATTCTAAAATTCTAAAATTCTAAAATTCTAAAATTCTAAAATTCTAAAATTCTAAAATTCTAAAATTCTAAAATTCTAAAATTCTAAAATTCTAAAATTCTAAAATTCTAAAATTCTAAAATTCTAAAATTCTAAAATTCTAAAATTCTAAAATTCTAAAATTCTAAAATTCTAAAATTCTAAAATTCTAAAATTCTAAAATTCTAAAATTCTAAAATTCTAAAATTCTAAAATTCTAAAATTCTAAAATTCTAAAATTCTAAAATTCTAAAATTCTAAAATTCTAAAATTCTAAAATTCTAAAATTCTAAAATTCTAAAATTCTAAAATTCTAAATTCTAAAATTCTAAAATTCTAAAATTCTAAAATTCTAAAATTCTAAAATTCTAAAATTCTAAAATTCTAAAATTCTAAAATTCTAAAATTCTAAAATTCTAAAATTCTAAAATTCTAAAATTCTAAAATTCTAAAATTCTAAAATTCTAAAATTCTAAAATTCTAAAATTCTAAAATTCTAAAATTCTAAAATTCTAAAATTCTAAAATTCTAAAATTCTAAAATTCTAAAATTCTAAAATTCTAAAATTCTAAAATTCTAAAATTCTAAATTCTAAAATTCTAAAATTCTAAAATTCTAAAATTCTAAAATTCTAAAATTCTAAAATTCTAAAATTCTAAAATTCTAAAATTCTAAAATTCTAAAATTCTAAAATTCTAAAATTCTAAAATTCTAAAATTCTAAAATTCTAAAATTCTAAAATTCTAAAATTCTAAAATTCTAAAATTCTAAAATTCTAAAATTCTAAAATTCTAAAATTCTAAAATTCTAAAATTCTAAAATTCTAAAATTCTAAAATTCTAAAATTCTAAAATTCTAAAATTCTAAAATTCTAAAATTCTAAAATTCTAAAATTCTAAAATTCTAAAATTCTAAAATTCTAAAATTCTAAAGTTCTAAAATTCTAAAATTCTAAAATTCTAAATTTCTAAAATTCTAAATTTCTAAAATTCTAAAATTCTAAAATTCTAAAATTCTAAAATTCTAAAATTCTAAAATTCTAAAATTCTAAAACTCTAAAATTCTAAAATTCTAAAATTCTAAAATTCTAAAATTCTAAAATTCTAAAATTCTAAAATTCTAAAATTCTAAAATTCTAAAATTCTAAAATTCTAAATTCTAAATTCTAAAATTCTAAAATTCTAAAATTCTAAAATTCTAAAATTCTAAAATTCTAAAATGCTAAAATTCTAAAATTCTAAAATTCTAAAATTCTAAAATTCTATAATTCTGAAATTCTTAAAAAAATTAAGTTCCGAAATTCGAAATTTTTAAAAATGAAAATTTTCTGAATTATAAATTTTTTGAATTTTAGGGTGCCTCAATACCAAAATCATTTATTTCAATTCGTGATATTTTTTAAAATTTTGACTTTGTAAAATCCTTGAAAACTTTCAAAAGTTAAAAGTTTTTTTTTACTATTTAAAATTTTTTAAAACTTTTAAATATAAAAAAAACAATTTTTAAAACTTAAAACAAAACTTGAACTTTTTTTTTTAATTTTGTAATATTTTTTTTAAATTTTAGTTTGTTAAAGTTTTTTAAATTTGTATTTTATTGAAAATTTTAAAAAAAATTAAGATCTAAAAAATCAGTTTTTTTTTATTTTTAAAATTTTAAGAAACTTAATAAGTTTTCAAATGCGTAGAATTAAAAAATAATGATCTTTGAAATTTTAGAATTTAAAAATATAAATTATTTCAATTTTAGAATTTACAGAATTTACAATTTTTGAATTTTAGAACTCATATTTTTTTGAATATTAGAATTCAAAATTCCAACTCGTGCGTCCAACGTTTTGGGAATTCAAGAACTTTATAATGTTAGATTTTTTGTATTTATAAATTGAATAGTTTTAGTACTTAAGAATTAAGGAATTTTAGTGTTTAAGTTTTCGTCAATTAAAAAAAATTCTTATTTTTGAATTTCAAATTTTTTCAAAAATATTTGAAGACTTTGAGAATTTGAAGAATTAATAAATTCTAGAATTTAAGAAAAGAATACTAACAATTTGCACAATATCAAGATATTCAATAAATTTAGAATTTTCGAATTCTTACATTTTTAAGTTCTGAAATGCTAGAATTTTACAACTTTACAATTTCAGCGTTTAAGTTTTTTAAAATTTTTAGCATTTTTGATTTTTTTATTTTTCAGTTTGGAATTATTGGATTGAAAAGTTGAGAATTTGTTTTGTTCCATTCATCCTATTTTTAATTTCGATCGTCCAATCGCACTTCCAGCACACCTCCATCGTTTCTAAAACATGACTCACCAGTTCCATTAGGTATGCGTCGCAACATCCCGCGGACGGTAAAACACCAAACACCAACCGCTTCCAATATCGCAAACTGGTTCCTTCCCGTCCCGTCTTCCGGAATGGCCCGCCGAGTAAACCATATTTCCCGTCCTCCTCCTCCTCCGCCACGAAGACCGAAATCTGGAATACAAGACACTTTGATTCGGTCACTCGCCCACTCCGGCCGGAACTTTCCGGCAGAAAAAGTAATTGAACCTAGTAAACAACTTACCTATTAACTGTCCAAAATCCTCCAAAAGCCTAAAAGCAACAACAACTGGTTCGACTCGGTTGCAATCAAGTCCGAACAAGATCAACAGAAGAGAACTGTCAAACTGTTTGCGTCGACGATAATCGACGTCGAATTGAAGGTAAATCGATTGAAAAAACCATGTCGAGCATGTCGAGTGTTTGTCGTCCGTTTGTCGTCCTTTCGACCAATCGATATCAAAACGGTAAAATCACAACCGTGCGACAACTCGTACGACGTGCGACATTTTTCAAACAGGGGAGGGACAGAGTGTCGCCAACACGGCCCGCGTCGATCCTCGGCGGTCCCACTTTGGAACTCCGCTCGATTTGCATCTGGCCTGCCGCGGTTCGACTTGTTTGAACTAGTTCGACAACTTTTGGCCGGTCGGGTACGGCTTTGCGTTTCTGCCGACCCAGCCGGGGCCTCACCGGATCCGGGTGGCCACGTGGAAAGTTTCGTCGGCCAACTCAAAATGCATTCCCGATCAAAACTTACCTTGCCACTTCCCACAATTTGAAAATTAACAGCAGCACCATGGAACACAAACTTACAGCCGCGAAATTATTTTGACATTGACATGTCAATTCGTGAATCACAATTCTTGAACTAAAAAAATCCTAAAATTTCGGAATTTTGAAGAAGTACTTCAGTGTTCTAAAAAAATACTAAATTTTAGGAAGAAAAAAATACTATTTTTTAGTTATAATTTGACAAGCTAGAACATAAGTTCAAAAAATACTGAAAAATAGGAATTTATACCTAATGTCCGTTTTGCGTGTAGCCAAGTTTTGCGTAACGCCAGACGAATCTGGCGAAAATCGGGCAAAATTTCTGCCAGCTGTCTGACAACAAAATAAACACGTTCAATCGGTTGAACCGAGCACGACCGGTTTGTGTCATATTCGCCAGAAATAATGGCAGAAATCTGGGGTAAATCTGGGGGAAATTCTGCCAGATGGCTGGCGCAAGCCCCCAGACGAACGCCAGAAATGCGTCCGCCATTTCCGACCGGGAGCCTTATGGGAAATTGCCTTGATGGAGATTTGGTGACAAACACTAAAACGCGTTTTTCTCGTAATAGTTGATTTGGCATAATAGCCGAGTTTTCAATCATGGGCAGTGCTATTTCTATACTGTTTAAAAGTGACTTTGATATTAAATTAATAATTAACTTTGGCCTACCGTCATCAGGGGTGACATTGGGTCTGGGGGGTGAGATTGAGTCATACAAAAATGCTGCCAATGTCACCCCTGATGACGGTACAGTCGTGCCTCGGTTTAGCACCGCATATGGGGGATGCAAAACCGAGGCGTGCATAACCGAGGCACAGAGCTTATGGGATTTTGGCTATATGGGAGACATTGGCTATAATTCTATGAATAATCATGCAAACATCAAAAAATTATAGTGTTTTTTTGGAATTGGGATGATGTCAGCTATCCATTAAAATTATTATTTCATGAAAATTTTCACAAAAATACGTATTTTTCCTGTATTTCGAAAATGCATACTTTTTCTCTAAGGTAACCAAAAATATATTGTTTTTGCAATATGGGTATCAAATGATCAAGTTTTTTTCATACATTTTGGATGTAATAATAACATTTTTAGAAAATACTCCAAATTTTCACAAAACTACGTTTTTTTCGAAAAAATACTAAAAATTTAATTTTACAATATGGGTATCAAACGATCGGGATTTTTTCATACATTTCGAATGTAATAACAACATTTTTTGAAAATACCCAATATTTTCACAAAACTACGTATTTTCGAAAAAAAATACTCAAAATTTCAATTTTTACAATATGGGTATCAAACGATCGGGATTTTTTCATACATTTCGAATGTAATAACAACATTTTCAGAAAATACTCAAAATTTTCACAAAACTACGTATTTTCGAAAAAAAAATACTCAAAATTTAAATTTTTACAATACGGGTACCAAACGATAGTAATATAATAATATAATATTAACTGCAATAACTGATTTTTTTTTTTGAAAATACGAAGTTTTGTGAAAATTTTGAGAATTTTCAAAAAAATGATTACATTCGAAATGTATTAAAAATCCCAATCGTTTGATACCCACATTGTAAAAACGGAAATTTTGAGTATTTTTTTCGAAAGTACGTAGTTTTGTGAAAATTATGAGTATTTTCAAAAAATGTTGTTATTACATTCGAAATGTATGAACAAATCCCGATCGTTTGATACCCATATTGTAAAAATTGAAATTTTGAGTATTTTTTTTCGAAAATACGTAGTTTTGTGAAAATTTTGAGTATTTTCTAGAAATGTTGTTAATACATTCGAAATGTATGAAAAAATCCCGATCGTTTGATACCCATATTGTTAAAAATTGAAATTTTGAGTATTTTTTTCGAAAATACGTAGTTTTGTGAAAATTGAAGTATTTTCTAAAAATGTTGTTATTACATCCAAAATGTATAAAAAAAAACCTGATCATTTACCATATTGCAATAACAATATATTTTTGGATTCTGTAGAGAAAAAAAATGCATTTTCGAAATACAGGAAAAATACGTATTTTTGTGAAAATTTTCATGAAATAATAATTTAAATGGATAACTGACATCATCCCGATTCCAAAACACTATAATTTTTTTATGTTTGCATGATTTTTCATACGATTAAAGCCAATGTCTCCCATATAGCCAAAATCCCATAAGCTCTGTGCTTCAGTTAAGCACTGGGCCGTGCTTAACCGAGGCAGCTGAACGGTGCAAAACCGGGGCAGTGCAAAACCGAGGCATGACTGTAGGGGGAGAGGGGGTAATATGCACCCCCTAAGGGAAAACTGTCATTTCTCAACCATTACAGCATTACTGTGGAAGAAATTTGTTCGATGTTCTAAAACAACTATCATTCTTCGTCATCCATGTGAAAAAAATCTTAAAAAACCTCAAAATTGTTCGAAAATATAAAATTTCTAAAAACATTTTTGATTCATTTCAATTAAGCATGCGGGGCAATATGCACCGCAACATTGGGGCAAAATGCACTACAACAACGGGGCAAAATGCACCACAACATGGGGCAAAATGCACCGGGTAAAAGCAGTTTTCACTAGTCACCACTAGATGACACCGCTGTTTTTACAAAGGAGCTTCACAGCGGTGCATTTTGCCCCGACCACGCTTTTTGCAGAAAATTGTATTAAAAATGCATTTTTTGATGTTTTTGGACTCGTCTATCTACAGAATAATGAAGATTATGGCAAAAACTATATACCTCAACACTTACAATATCAATAAATGCTTTTTAAATTGTCCAAAAATCATAATGAAAGTTCAATGAAAATTAGATGAAAACACGACATTTTAAAGTTTTGCAAATTACTTAAGCTGTTTTTATACTACGATGCTCAAATTTTTCCAGCATGGTTTAGCAATGTTAAGCTTCCAATTTCTATGATTTTTTCCCGGAAAATTCTTCCAAATACCGAGAAAAGCAGAGGGTGCATTTTGCCCCGGGGGTGCATATTACCCCCTCTCCCCCTACTGTAATCCTTACTGATAGTATTTCCGAGCTGCCTCAGACCGAAGGACTCTCCATGAATTGCAACGTGTTCGGCGAACTGATGATTGGTTGAAGTTTTAAAAAGGCATAATGGCATAACGCGGCTATATGCTTAACCGACGAACGTGGATGGAATGCATTGAGCTCGAAAATGTTATTCACAGCAGCACACAAACAAACCAAGAGGAAGCGCCAAAACAAAACTGCTGGTTAAAACAAACATGTATTGAATGTCGACCACGTTTTTCTAGCACTAGTAACTTTTTCAAACGATCACAACATCTCATACTAATGACCCAGTTTTCAAAGTATATAATGCAATAATTAGGTTGTAATTGTCCCTAACTGATCGAGGCATTGAATGTTATAGTTGAAATAGATAATAAACTTTAGTTTGACTTTTTTTTTAACTAAACGCTGAAATCAAGTCTCTCCAGTCTCCTCTAAAGATGAAGGAGATCGTCGTCAAATAACGAAGTGAACGAACAAAGGGCTATCTATAACAAACGTAGCATATGTTGGAAACATCATTAAATTATCATTATCATTAAAAATTTTAAACACTTGGTTTTTTTTTAAATATATTTATATCACACCAAAATCCTATCCCAAGAAAGAACTACGTTGCTTGCAGATGCTCCCAAAGACGAAGTCGCGAATGTGCAAATGTATGAGCTGTGCTGCTACCTTGCGCATAGCCCCATAGCCTTGCAATACCCACAAAGCAAAACTGGTTGGTCAGTTTACAAGTCAAAGCTGAGAGACACAGTCACAGTGTTTCGTTGCTCAGCTCAGCTTTCCGGATTTTTGTTCGGGTCGCGATCGTTGAACGACGTTGTTGCTGTTCTCGTGGTTATTTAAGAAAATTAGCACAACGTTTCGCATTCGGAATCGAGTAAAGTGTGGCAAGTCTGCAGAGCACCTTCAGTAGGTTTTTTTTTGTTTTGTGACATTTTGCCAGAATAAACTACTATAGACTCATAAGAATGGACTGTCGCTCAAGTACACGAACGGGTTGAACGAGCAACCGAAATTTGAAAGCATTTACTAGGTGAAAAAACCTGCATTAACGTGTGTGTTGCTGAATTTCCTCAACTACAACCAAGTCAAAGATTAAAACGAAGTGAAACTGCTACCTCTAACTGATGGAGACGTAGACGTATCTTCGCGTTGTAAATGGGCGTTGTGTAATTCCATTTCGTGCGAGTGTGGCACTCCAAAAAATTAACCATTTTGGACTACAGTTGAGAACAGAGTTAGTTTAGTTTCAACACAGCCTCTTATTCAGCAATCTATTACATCTCAAGAATGTTTAGTTGCTGCACGTAAAAAATGTACATAAAATTGTATACCAGTACATAAGCCACAGCCTTGACTCATGTCTCATCGTATCTGTAACGCTGCATGACGTCACGTGATTGGATACCGGGGTCAGAAGATTGAGGTGGTGGTTGCGTATAGTGAATTCACCGAGTATGACACTGGACTGGGTAAGAAGAAGAGGATTGTGAGAAGTAAGAAAAAGTTAAACATGAGTGGTGAGCTGAACCAGCAATAGAAATAGTGACGTGTGAGGAGTGAAGCATGTGTAAAAATAATTGAAAGTGAGGAAAATGCAACGAAACTGACTTTTAAGCAGCATTCTTAACTTTAATTGCTTATATAGAACTGCCTAAGTGTTACATGGAGGCATGGGAACGGATCACTATCACGAGCGGGAAATGTATTTTATTGTGTGAGAAACTGATTATAACCAGTGCTTAGTTAATTATTCAAAAATCCAAGGTTGCTGCAACTTTTTAAACAAAAAGCGGAAAGCAAACTTATATTCAGTAGAATTCTGAGTCCTTTATTTCCAATCAGTTTTTGGTTTAAAAACCAGATGGCCTTGAAATAAAGTATCACCTAGTCAGCCATTTTGTGCTCTGGTTTTTTTTCTGAGAATATTCGGGTAGTATTTTCGAAGAAATTCAATATATTGCGGTTGTTATTTAATTGATGGCAATTGTGCAGAATAAAATGTATTCCCGTTCTAGCAGTTACAGCTATATGAGAAAAATATGTTACTTACATTTCAGTTGTACCTTTAATCGGGCTCAGAATGAGTTCTTTTTCACTCAATACTAAGATCCAGACTTTCTGACTAATCTCTAATAATTTCGTTGGAACGCCTTTTTTCACAAAATGTCTGGGTATGGGGACACCATATTTTTTAAAAGCTTTAAATAAATTTTAAAAAGCTTTCAAAGCTCTAATATTGATAAATCCACTAGAGATTTTCCAATGGATCATTATGGTTTGTGATCCCTGCATGCGCTTGAGTTAAAATCGTTAGTTTGAATCCCGTTGTGGTCTCATACCCTTTAAAATCGATATCTATTAACCACGTCGTGTTAGTATTTCCAGGGCCATCACCTTCCATTAAGGAATACCCGGCTGTTAGAAATCAGTTTTACCATTATATATTGGATAAGCTATGGAGTTTTTGGTTGACAAGCCATGGCATTGTTTTTCCATGGATAGAAAAGAACAGACAATTCAACAATTAGGGGAAGGTGGGGCAAGACGACCATATGGGACAAGAGGAACAATCGCTCCTAAGACCGTAATTTTTACAATTTTGATTATTTACAGTATGAGGAATTGTTGCTAGCAATGCAATTAGCTGATTCTACTAACCCATAACCGCCAAAACGACGTAAACGCCTCGGGGCATAAGATTTATTGAAGATTTTTTCAAAACCTTTGTTTTCTTATAATATTTGGAAAATACAAAATAAGGCTTAGGGTTTATTTTAAGGCTCATTTTATCAAAATGCTATTTTTCCTAGATCAGTAGTGTCCCTACCAATGACTTGCACTATTATAAAGTATGATTTATGTTTTGGTTATTTTTGTAGAGAGCTTTTAAAAAATCTTGTTTAGGTGGGGCAAGTGTACCATATGGATTCTTAGTATGGAAAAAAATACGAATTGCTGCAACAACATATTTTAATGTGAAAAAAATACATAAAAGTTCTTAAAAACTGATAAACAATTGTTTAAAAAATTGTCCATACACGATATAATAATATCATGAAAATTTACTATTTATCATCTAAGTAATTTTTTTTTCGTAAAAACGGTTAAATTTTTAGTAAAATATTATTTTTTAATCTAATAATGAAAGAAACATTTCAAATACATTCTAATCTGATGTATCTAAGTGATAATAGTTCAATTGTTAGTAAATTAGCATGTTTTTTCATGCATTGTTCCTCTTGCCCCAACGGGTTGTTCGTCTTGCCCCACTAGTTGAGTAGAACGTACGAAAAATCAAAAAATTTCAAATCAATTTTTTACATTAAAAAACAGAACTTTTTAAAAACTTGTTCTATCAAAGTCTCAGTCAAGACCTGGAATAACATGATTCTAAAAAATCCGACAGATTTTTTAACGTTTTTAATGGGTTATAACGAGCATTTCCTTAGCTTGTTACACTTGCCCCACTTTTCCCTAATCCCTTTGATTCTGATTAGTTGATTAGATATTATAAGCAAATGTAAAAATTCAGTGTATCTCCCTCAAAACTCATGTCAATGTTAATCGGAATAAGCAGAATACACTCAATGTTTATTACGGAAAAATAAAGCAAAATCAATTTTCTTTAGAGGAAAACAAAAAAAAATATCAGAGGTTGTGACGGCGAGATATAAAGTATATTTTCTCATGGACAATTGTTATCAAATGAAAATTAGATTAAACTATTATCTTAACAATATCAATTCACTAAACACAAAAACAAAAAAAAACAACAAAAATTTACTATAGCAAAAGTTTCCCGCCTCTCTCTCATAGAAATCTTTCAGCGAATCACGACGAACTGTTTTGTAAGTTATTCTGTCGTCATTCAAAAACCACTTATAAATTTTAGCCTAGGATGGTGGGTTTGAAATTAATAGAAAATTTAACGTCTTTGGTGGTGGTGACCTTGTGCATGCACCATGGTCATTTTCAAGGACACCACGTATAACACAAACTAATCGAAAAAATACTTCTCCTCAGAAAACTAAAAAATGCATGACAAGAGCAATCGACTATGTGCCAAACTGTCCAGTGCTTTCCTGAGAAAATGGTGTAAGTATATACAACTCTTCGATGAGCATCAAACACCCTCATATCTAATTGATAAAAACAGCTCCTCGAAAGTAAAGATGATTGAAGCAAAACCAAAAAAGAGATTAACCCGTTTAGAGTAAAGCAACAGCATACTTTCAGTATATTGTAACCAAATGCACAATACGATAAAACTTTCAGAGTCACGAAAGTGAGCGCATCGACATTCTCTTTGTAAGTCAGTCAAGCATGAATAACTAACTCTATGGATCGAGTAAGCATAAAACGGCGATGATTTTACGCTGAATAGACGCACACAGTATTTAGTTTGATGATAAATGTTTTGTTTGTAGATTGATGCACTGATGCTGTTTCATTTTACTTTTTCGTGAATTAAATAGTATAAAATTCCACATCAAAATTCATTCTTTTACTTTCGAGATTGAAATTTACTTGTCCTTTCTCAAACAAATTTCAAAATTATTAACAAATGCATGAATCCGTTATCCCATCTATTAATTTATTTTTTTCTTGCAGGGTTTGTGATAGCATTCGCATTGAGTTTGCTAGTACTTGGAATTCTAGTCACATTTGGATTTACAACACTAGTTAGAACAGTTATTAATCACCAAGTAGCACTTAGGAAAGGCGGGCAGTCATTTGGTTGGTGGTCTAAACCTCCAGTAGAACCAATGATAAGAATATTTGTATATAATGTTACCAACGCTGACGAGTTCCTAAACAACGGAACGAAACCTATTCTCGATGAACTTGGTCCATATGTGTATATGTAAGTAAAACAATTGCTTATGGATCTCCACGGTTTCTCTCACGCACACCATGATTCTTTGTTAGTATTCTAATTCAATGTGTTGTTTTGGCATTGATCGATTGTGATTGGCTGAATCCCAAGAACGTGGTTTCGCAGCTGATTCTGACGTTTGAATACGACTCCCCCACAAAGACTTTGATTCGCATAATTTCAAGCGCGTGATACAGCTGATCCAGATTTCTAAACAAGCTTCATTTCGAACGTATCGTCATCAGGGGGATTTTAGGTATGGGGATGAGATTGGGTCATACAAAAAATGCTGATATTTTTATGACCCAATCTCACCCCCAGACCCAATGTCACCCCTGATGACGGTAATATTTGTTAATAATTTGTAAGTGGTTTTGTTTAGAACAGATTCTGAACTATATAAAATAAGCAATCTATTTAAAAATGATTGTGTACCTTCAAGTTTACAGTGTAAAAAAAGTATTTACACCCCTTGGGCACTATGCACATTTTGTGATGAAACATGTAAACAATTTAATGTTGTCATAAACCTAGTACTACGTTTTGTTCAGAAACTCATGCTACAACATTTTGCTACAAAAAGCTCATGAAAAGATGTTTTCTATAAAAAGTTATATAACAAATGCCTAGGTATTTAAAAACGTGAGTTTTATAGAAAACCTGGATGTCTGGGTATCAAAAGATCGGAAATTTTATGCCCTTTCCGATGCCACATAGGTTAACTTGTGAATTGTGGACCAGTTCGGATGCCGGCGGATTTTCCGACGACGTAATTCCGGGTTGGTGCGAAATTCCAACGAAAAATCTATTCTAGCGATACAAAGACCCCCAAAACGGTGTTATACCCACTCCAGAATGTTTATTTAGCAATTCTATGGTAATATATTGACATTTAGTTAAATTGAAAGTTTGCAAAATTAAGTTTAAATAAGTTTTATATATAATTTCCAGAGTTATATAAACTTTTATACTAAGTAATTAGTAAACTTTATTTTCAATCAAAATTATTTTTTTAATCAGTCAAGGATGCCTATTTGGAGTTGGGAGACTGGATTTATGGTGATTTGTCAACAAATAACTTTATTTATGTTAATTTTTCGAAAGGTGTACAAACTTTTTTTGCACCCTTTTTATTTTTGTAATAGTATTTGTTATATAACTTTTTATAGAAAACATCTTTTCATGAGCTTTTTGTAGCAAAATGTTCGGCATGAGTTTCTGAACAAAACGTAGTACTAGGTTTATGACAACATTAAATTGTTTACATGTTTCATCACAAAATGTGCATAGTGCCCAAGGGGTGTACATACTTTTTTTACATACTGTATATTAAATCCAGTCACGAAAAAAAGAAAAGATTTCTATCAGAATTCTATTTCTACAGAAATATTCCACCGGTTCCATAATTCCACCATAGCAGGATTCTGGCAGAATCAACTCTGCAAGAATACATATTTCGTGACTGGGTTTTTTTGCAGTTCGTTATATCTCTGTATGCGCTACATAGCAGAGACTTCAACGATGGCGAACAAACGAACCGGTAAAAGTTCCGAGAATTTAGATTTTAAAAAATGTTTTCAGTTATATCGATCCTTTGTGTTTTTTTTAACAATGATTTTATTTTATTTTCAGTGAAACATGGGAAAAAGTGGACATCGTAGAGAACTCCAACGGAACCATCAGCTATAACCAAAAACGAGTGTACATATTTAATGAAGAGATGTCTCAAGGACTGGAGGACGATGTCGTTATTGTGCCCAATATACCCATGTTAAGTGCAACATCACAAAGCAAACACGCGGCCAGGTAAGGCTATCGTCAGCCGACCAGTGGTCTTGTTCTTTTACTGACGGCTCACTGCATCCTAACCGAAATCCTCACTCGGTCCCCAACCTAATAAAACATCAAACAAAACAATATAAATGAGTCAATGTAGGTTTGTAAACAAACACTGTATTCTGCTCACTCCTAATGTCAACATCCACAGACGTGAGCAGGACCCACTCCCTGTTTCAAACTCGGAACGGAATCGACGTGGCCCTATTAATCCCAATTAAACCCATTTAATCATTTAAAAACGTGGGTTCTATGGAAAACCTAGATGTATGGGTATCAAAAGATCGGAAATTTTATGCCCTTTCCGATGCCACATAGGTTGACTTGTGAATTGTGGACCGGTTCGGATGCCGGCGGATTTTCCGACGACGTAATTCCGGGTTGGTACAACATTCCAACGAAAAATCTATTCTATCGATACAAAAACCCCCAAAATGGTGTTATACCCACTCCAGAAGGTTTATTTAGCAATTTTATGGTAATATATTGACATTTAGCTAAATTAAAGTTTGCAACATTAAGTTTAGATAAGTTTTATATAGAATTTCCAGAGTAATATAAACTTTTATACTAAGTAATTAGTAAACTTTATATTCAATCCAAATTATATTTTTAATCAGTCAAGGATGCCTATTTGGAGTTGGAAGACTGGATTTATGGTGATTTGTCAACAAATAACTTTATTTATGTTAATTTTTCGAAAGGTGTACAAACTTTTTTTGCACCTTTTTTGATTTTGGTAATAGTATTTGTTGTATAACTTTTTATAGAAATCATCTTTTCATGAGCTTTTTATAGCAAAATGTTCGGCATGAGTTTCTGAACAAAACGTAGTACTAGGTTTCTGTCAAACTTTAAATTGTTACATGTTTCATCACAAAATGTGCATAGTGCCCAAAGGGTGTAAATACTTTTTTTACATACTGTATCTATCGACACAGAGAATTACCTAATTACGACCCTAATATAGATTTTCCCAAAAGATGTATTAAAAAAATACAAAAATAATTTAATAATAACAGTCCCAAGTTTAAACAAAAAATACATTTTGCACAATGAATTTCTTGGCAAAGTTCTCCGATCAATTTAGAATAAAATGTTTAATTTTGTAAAATTTTGGAATATGTTTATTAAGTACCGTCAGCAGGGGTGACATTGGGTCTGGGGTGATATTGGGTCATACAAATTTCAGCATTTTTGTATGACCCAATCTTACCCCCCACACGGCTTGTCTAAAGGTTTTTTAAAATAAAATTTGAATTAACCTCGGTAATTCTTTCTGGAGCTTGTTGGGGGACTGTCCCGAGTCAGAAAAACTAGTTTTCAAAAAATTCTATCGGTAAAAATCGATTTAATCTTATTTTGAAGTTTTTATACAATATATTTAATCTATAATCATGAAACAGTATTAGATAAATTGCTGAAATTATGTTTTCTGTTGTTATTTTATCAAAACATCAGTTTCGAGTTCCCTCAACATGACTTCAATATCCTACATCATGGAAAATATGTATCTTGGTCGTCAGTTTCGATAATAGCAACAAAATAGGTTTTTTTCATATTTTTATTTTCACGCAGAAAAATGTTTTGTAGAATCAGCCTGTACGAGGTTTGAATCAACAAATTTTTTGTTGAATATAATCAACACCGATTTTGCGTTGAAACAAACCATGATTTTCTCTATTCCACAAAAGTCTTTTGTTGTTTTGAAAAAGCTGCTTTGACGTTTAGCGTTGATTCAACAAAAATCATGATTTTCAAATCAACAAAACGTTTTGTTGATTCAAATATGCCTTATTTTTCTGCGTGAATTCAAATTCATGTTCGTAATTTTCAAAAGCTGTTTACGTGGATTTGTAGCAAATAATATCCAGAAAAATTTGCAGAACAAGCTTGCTATTACATCAAATCTCTAAAAAGTTACAATTATTTTAGTGTAGAGTGAATTCTGTGATATTTTTTCTCTTTTCATCCTACTATTACAGTCCTCCCACATATTTGGAACACCCACAAATTTGCACAGAGAGACCGGCCAGGGCAAATCTAAGAAAATCTTGGTTAATTTAACTAAAAGTATGGGTCACACAGCTTTTTTACAACAATCGATTGTTGATTTTGTTAACCCGAAATTGCTGACCACCAGTGACTAAAAATAACTAAAAAATAGTTGGAATTGCCATTTTTGTTGGATTTAACCAACACCGAAAAAAAATAAAATGATAAAATTAACTAAAAAATTGTTGTTTTCAGCTGAAATATTGTGGGATATTCTGTAACAACAGCCCAGTTAATTCAATCCGAATTCTGAAACGGAATCTAATTAGAATCATATACAAATTCCGTTTCAGAATTCGGATTGATTTTACTGGGAGGGTGGACCATTAGGGTGTAATATGAAAATCGGGAAAGTTGTAGAGCACATTCCAGAGCATCCGAATATGAATCCGATTTTAGTACAGCGTGAAACGTGGATTTTATAAATATCAAAATCCAAAAAAAAATGTTTTTCCCATACAAATTTATATGGAAAATTGAATCGCTTTGCGCAAAGTGAGGACTAAACCAATCGTTCCCAAACTTTGGGGAGTTGTTTAGGACCCCAAAAGGAACTGAAAAATTGCTGTGCTCGCTAAATTTGGACAACTTTATTTTTTTTCCATACAACCATATTACACCCTAGTGGACCATATTTCTCAACTATTTTTCAGCATTTTTTTTTGTTTTATCAACCGAAATATTTTTGCATGCAGCAAATCATTAGGGGTTTATAACAAACATTGCTTAATTAATCAAAATCAATGTTAGTGTCGATATATATTTTCTTTAAATATCTAACGATACAGGCTGGGCCGAATTTCTAGCTTTATATTCAACTAATGTCTTACTTGAATACACAAAAATATTCGTACATGCAATCAATAATCAGCTGTTGTCAGCAATATTTTTTTATTGAATTTGCAGTAAATTTTGTAATACAGCCTCGTAAACAAATGCTGGGTGTTTTTATATTTGTATTTATTCTGGCTAAAATCTTAACTATTTATACTATTTTTTTCATGAAGTAATTGAATTACTGGTAATAAGGCCGTTGCAAATATTTTTCAAAGTTTATGTCGCCCCCTTCAAAATTGGTTTGAAAAATCAGGGGGAAAAAATATTATTACAAAAAACTTCAAAAGGAGAATGGGCAAATTTGTATGGGAGCTGGTCCAAGGATGTACACGAACGGGACCAACTTTTTTCGAAAGATCTCGCCGAGATATGAAAAAAAGTTTTCTGGACCAACTCTCTAAATCCCGGGGTTTAAAAGTTACATGCTGTTGAAGTTTGAGCATTTTGTGTAAAAATATACAAAAAATCGTATTTTTGCTATTTCTAAAATCATTTATAGAATCTCTGTTTAATTATGGATTTCGATTTTCTTGACTTCATTCGACGCGTATCAGCAAAAACTATAAATTCTGATATGTCTTGGCATGATAGAAACATGATTTCTCTTGTTTTTATCCGTTTGAACTGTTTGTGCAAGATGCATACCATAGAAACAATTCGAAACTTCAAGATTTTGAAACCGGATCCTACCCAGACTGCTTCAGTGAGTGTGGAAGGCTACAGTGCATTGTTGTAACAACTTATTGGGATGTTCTGAGTCATCCGAGAACTCCTGGGAATTAAGACCGGTGAATCTACCGCCGTAACGAGCAAGAGGTCGGCGGTTTTTGACCGCTGATCATATACCCGCATAGCTTCAGTGAGTATGACAGACTACTTTGCTAATGTGTTGGAATGTCCTGGGTCATCCTAGGACTCCCTGGAGTTAAGATCTGTGGGTCTATTACCGTAACAAGCAAGATGTCGATCGGTTTTGATAACGGATCATACTCGCATAGATATAGTGAGTGTGATTGACTACTTTGCTGATGTGTTGGGATGTCCTGGGTCATCCAAGGACTTCCTGGAGTTAAGATCTGTAGATCTTCCGCCGTAACAAGCCAGAGGTCGACTGTGTTTGACCCCGGAACAAACCCGCAAAGCTCCAGTCAGTATGGTAGACTGCTTTGTTAATGTGTTGGGATGTTTTTGGTCATCCTAGGAACCCCTGGAGTTAAGATATTTGGGTCACTGTAACAAGAAAAAGGTCGACGATTTTTAACCGCGCATCATAACCGCAAAGATTCAGTGAGTATGGCAGACTGTATTGCTGTTATGTTGGGATGTTCTGGACCATTCCAGGGAGTCCTTGTAACAGCCGTAGACCTACAGATCATAACTCCAGGGAGTCTTAGGATGACCAAAGACATCCCAACACATTAACAAAGCAGTCTACCATACTGACTGAAGCTATGCGGGTATGTTCCGTTGTCAAAACCGGTCGACATTTTGCTTGTTACGGTAGTAGACCCACAGATCTTAACTCCAGGGAGTCCTAGGAGAACCCAGGACACTCCAACACATCAGCATAGTAGTCTACCATACTCACTTAAGCCATGCGGGTATGATCAGTGGTCAAAAACCGCCAACATCTTGCTTGTTACGGCGGTAGACTCACCGGTCTTAACTCCAAGGAGTTCTCGGATGACTCAGACCATCCCAATAAGTTGTTACAACATTGCACTGAAGCCTTCCATACTCACTGAAGCAGTCTGGGTCGGATCCAGTTTCAAAACCTTGAAGTTTCGACTTATTTCTATGAGATGCCTCTTGCACAAACGGTTCAAACGGATAAAACAAGAGAAATCATGTTTCAATCATGCTAAGACATATCAGAATTTATAGTTTTTGTTGATACGCGTCGAATGAAGTCAAGAAAATCGAAATCCATAATGAAACAGAGATTTTATAAATGATTTTAGAAATAGCAAAAATACGATTTTTTGTATATTTTTACTCAAAATGCTTAAACTTCAACAGCATGTAACTATTGAACCCCGGGGTTTAGAGAGTTGGTCCCGAAGACTTTTTTTCATATCTCGGCGAGATCTTTCGAAAAAAGTTGGTCCCGTTCGTGTACATCCTTGGACCAAATTCGCCCATTCTCCTTTCCATGAAAATAGAAGTCTAATCAACTGAAAACATTCTAAAATGCATTTTTCTGCATTGATAATCATATTTAGCATGTTTGGGCTTGTTTAAAAATGTTTTGAATTTTTATGAAATTTTAATGTACAGCACCGCAAAAATTTTATTTTTCGCAGAAAATAAAATTTTCGTCAATACTTAGATATTTTGGAAATTAATGATGGCAAAACATATGAAAAGGTGTATAATGCATTTTAAAACAATTTTTTCATTAAAATGTTGAAAACATGGCTCGTAATTTCAATTTTCATACTTTTTTATTTTTTTTTAAACTGTTGTTATAAAACATGTAAAGTTCAGAGTTCGGAAACTCACTCACGAGTTCCTCAACCATGAGGAAAAACTAAGTTACCTGCGAGTAAATTACTCATCACTCTCGGTGAGTGTGAGGACCTTCCTCATTTACTCACTAAGAGGGCTTTGAGCGCTCATGAGGTCTATTTTAGAAAACAAATTTCGAGATGTCAAACTCTACATCAGTGATTTTCTTGTTAACTCAACAGCGAAAAAGTAGTCCTGATGGTAGAGGCGCAGTGCTATCAATTATAAGTTTTTGTTTATCACGGTGGTTCAAATCCTGATTTTTAACTGTTTTTTTTCTGCGAGTTTAATTTTTTTAATCACAAAGTTTGTTGTCAGCTTCCAGCAGTCCTACCGACGGATAGGTCGGAAGTTGTTTAGACGGGGGATGCCTCTGCGGGTGAATTTTAACAGCCTTACCAGCAGTGGAAGGCCGTGTAGCTGAGGTAAGTGGCCACTCCCGGTCGTCGACACTTGTACAAATGTGTTTTGGTTCAGAATCGGGACACGCCGAAGAAGTTGCAGTAGCTGCCGGTGACTTTGGCTTGGAGGTTCACTGAAAACTAAAAAAAGGCCGATCCAGTGCTTTGGACAGCTTTAGGCTAGGGCCACCGGCGGCCCCTGAGGCTCCACTCCTGGTTCTTAGGCAAGACATATTGGTAGAACTGACAGCGACCGAGAGTGGCCACAGTTGCACAGCTGTCGAAGGGAGTGACCATTACCCACAGCATTACGGCCATCTTCTTTTGGTATGGCTCACAACATCCACCCGCAGAAGCTGCTCCCGTCTGTGGCCTCCGATTTATCCTGCGATATTTCAATCCACAACGGATTCGACCGGTCACCAATCTTAAAATTATGAAAATAATTGCCCATCCGCTGGACTTTGACAATCCAAGGTTTCTTTTAAAGCAATGAAAAAAAATACCAGACAGACAAAAAAATATTGATACCACATTAATACCAACACAGAACCTTCGGATTTATAGACATTGACGCTACCTCGAAAGTAGAACCGATTGATAAAGATGCTTGATTTTGGATTGCTGTTGTCAATGATTTTGTAAATAACAAATTGTTGGAAACGGCCTACTCACACCCTCATTTTACTCAAATATGAGTAAATTTACTCAGCCCTCACACTCACGGTGAGTATCGAGAGTGTTTGCAGTAGCTGCCGAAGAAGTTGCAGTAGCTGCCGGTGACTTTGGCTTGGAGGTTCACTGAAAACTAAAAAAAGGCCGATCCAGTGCTTTGGACAGCTTTAGGCTAGGGCCACCGGCGGCCCCTGAGGCTCCACTCCTGGTTCTTAGGCAAGACATATTGGTAGAACTGACAGCGACCGAGAGTGGCCACAGTTGCACAGCTGTCGAAGGGAGTGACCATTACCCACAGCATTACGGCCATCTTCTTTTGGTATGGCTCACAACATCCACCCGCAGAAGCTGCTCCCGTCTGTGGCCTCCGATTTATCCTGCGATATTTCAATCCACAACGGATTCGACCGGTCACCAATCTTAAAATTATGAAAATAATTGCCCATCCGCTGGACTTTGACAATCCAAGGTTTCTTTTAAAGCAATGAAAAAAAATACCAGACAGACAAAAAAATATTGATACCACATTAATACCAACACAGAACCTTCGGATTTATAGACATTGACGCTACCTCGAAAGTAGAACCGATTGATAAAGATGCTTGATTTTGGATTGCTGTTGTCAATGATTTTGTAAATAACAAATTGTTGGAAACGGCCTACTCACACCCTCATTTTACTCAAATATGAATAAATTTACTCAGCCCTCACACTCACGGTGAGTATCGAGAGTGTTTGCTGTGAGGAAGCCTACTCGATTTGTGAGTGTGAGTGGTTTTCCGAACTTTACTAAAGTTTGATTAATGTTTTAAATGATTACCGTGCATAAATCTAAAAAAAATAAAAAAATAAAAAAATTAGTATCTTTAACATCATTTTCAATATTTATTTTTTATTATGTTTAGTTTAACGTAAATTCCTGAAAAATAGAAACCGGGCATAATTTTCACAAAGTTTTAAGCTTTTATTTTTATTATTTTGTATAAAATTAAGAGTTGTATTCACTTACCATCATTGTGAAATCATCCGATAAGTTATCATCTACAACGGTCTCGGATTTAGTTATTTTTATATTGGTTGAACACAGAATTTTCACAAAGCGAACATTTTTGCTGCAAATAGACATATGAAATTTATTAGTCACTTAATATTAATTTCATGTTCGGCTATAAACTGAAAAAAAGAACGTAAGTAAATGTTGCATACATTAAAATGATAAATGAAGAATATCAATAATGAGCAATTCCAGCTCAAATCAGGAATTTTTCTGGTACTTTTGTACCCGACCCTCTCCGATTTCAATGAAACTTTGTAGACATGTTATCCTAGGCCTATATAAGCCATTTTTGTGTATATGGAGCCAATTGTACTCGAAAATTACATTTGAGAAGGGCGTAAGTTATTTAGATATTTTTGTATTCTGTAATTTAAAAATGACTGTATCTCGAAGGCGTTGCATCGTACCAAAAAGTGGTCAAAGACAAACTTATAGAAAATTGGACGGGCTTTCTGAAAAAAATACACTGAAAGAAAAATACACGCCACTTCTATGGGATTTTTAAATTTTTATGTTTAAAAGTTAAACAGCTTTTCAATTTGACTCGTTTTATTATTTACGTAAGATGATTTACTATCCAGATTTCTACCACACTGAAAAAAATTTCTGTTTTCAGTTATGAGCAATGTAATTAAGCTAATATCTGTAAGCCCATGCATCCAATTGAAAAACTTATGGGAAATTGGACGAGCTTTCCGGTAAAAATATTTTCGAGACTGAAAAACCAAGTCTGTCATATAGAAAATGCCAAAAACCACCAATAAAGCTGTTTTTTCAACATTTTTATTTTTAAAACCGCTGTATCTTCGCAAGGATTGGACTTAGGACAATGGTCAATACGAAGACTTTTATGTAAAATTGTCTGGAGAATCGATTCCCAATATCGGTTTTTGAAAATTTTGACGTTTAGACCTCTTTTCAAAAAAACAGTTTTAGTAAATGATTTTTGTATTTTTTTTAGGAGAGACATTCCATCCTGCATTTTGCATGAGTCTTTTTGTTACATTTTAGGCTATTTCCTCAAAAAAATTTAGCGAAAAAAAATCGTGACTTCACCCTAAAATTAAATTTTTCAACATAAAAATTGAAAAAAATTATAGAAGTGGCGTATATTTTTCTTTCAGTGTATTTTTTTCACCCGTCCAATTTCCTATAAGTTTGTCTTTGACCACTTTTTGGTACGATGCAACGCCTTCGAGATACAGTCAATTTTTAATTACAGAATACAAAAATATCTAATTAACTTACGCCCTTTTCAAATGTAATTTTTGAGAACAATTGGGTCCTAAAATGAAGCCTAGATTGCTGATATTATTGTTTCCAGCGATAAAGCTTATTTTTCTGCGTACAATGACCCTTTGTACACCCAAAGGAATAATATATCTCAAAATCTGCAACAGTGGATTTGTTGCAGAAAATGTCACATTATATAACATTTTTTGCAGCAAGCCCGTAGATCATTTTTGCCCGCGTGTAAAAATTTCAGCGATCTGCAGTTCTCACCAACACATATAAAGCTGGCCCGTCCCCGAGCAACACTCCAAAGAGAAGCATATGGTGGTGCTCTTTCACTCACTTTTCATCAAGCGCCATGGCGCGGTGGTAGCGTGTCGGATCAATAACCAAGAAGTTGGTGGTTCAATCCTCGTTCTGTTAAGGGTTTTTTTTTTGTGAAATACAACCAAAAAGCCGTCGGTAATGTCGATAATTGTCGGTAACGGGCAAAAATGTCATACCCCTATATCGCAAAAAATGCATGAGGACAGTTTTCATGCAGATTCTGATATACTTTCATGCCGTCATGCATCACAATCATGCGACTGCCAGTTGGGTGTATACTAAGCTATAGCATTTACTAGCTATAGCATTAGAGCAATTCCAGCTCAAATCAGGAATTTTTCTGGTACTTTTGTACCCGACCCTCTCCGATTTCAATGAAACTTTGTAGACATGTTATCCTAGGCCTATATAAGCCATTTTTGTGTATATGGAGCCAATAGGGTCCTAAAGCCCTATGTAAATTTTTATGTACAGCGATTAAAAACACGCTTAAAAACCATTTCTGATCACTTTTTTTTTATTTTACTGCAAAAAAAAAGTTGCCAACATTTTTTCGATGTATCAACTATGGTCCCCTTGGAAAGAACTGTCAAGTAGGACCTTTTCTGTCAAGAAGGACCGCGAGGTTAATTTTTCAAAATTGATTTAAAAATCCATTTTAAACTCTTTGTGGTCGTACACCCAACTGGCGGTCGCATGATTGTGATACATGGCGGCATGAAAGTATATCAGAATCTGCATGAAAACTGTCCTCATGCATTTTTTGCGATATAGGGGTATGACATTTTTGCCCGTTACCGACAATTATCGACATTATCGACGGTAGATTGATTGTATTGCAGAAAAAAAAATCTTAACAGAACGAGGATTGAACCACCAACTTCTAGGTTGCTGATCCGACACGCTACCATCGCGCCATGGACGCTTGATGAATTGTGAGGGACAGAGCGCGAATATAATGTTCTCTCTAAAGTGTTGCTCGGGGACGCGCCAGCATTCTATGTGTTGGTGAGAACTGCAGATCGCTGAAGTGTTTACACGCGGGCAAAAATGTTCTATGGGCTTGCTGCAAAAAATGTAATAAAATATAACATTTTCTGCAGCAAATCCACTGTAGTGGGTAAGGGTAAGGGCCAGGATTCAACATAAAGGATGATGATGCGACCCAATAATCAATAAACTTTGTTTAATGGTGTGATGTATTATGCATTCTCAAGGCAAACAGTCGGAGGATGCGGATGAGACTATTCCCGGTTATTTTGTGTTGAGTTAAGCACAAATGATTCAATCTTAGACAGCCAGCTGTGGAAAGATAAAACCAAATAAAATGCGAAAACGCGAAATCGCCCGGATCGAAAAACACACAATCGGGGGGACAACAAAGACGGAAACGGCAACGAAAATCCTGCGTGATGACCGCGACGCGCACTGTTCAAATTCTCCAACGCAACTGTCAAACATCGCGAAACCGCCCGGATCGAAAAATACACACAATCGGGGGGACAACAAAGACGGAAACGGCAACGAAAATCCTGCGTGATGACCGCGACGCGCACTGTTCAAATTCTCCAACGCAACTGTCAAACATCGCGAAATCGCCCGGATCGAAATACACACACAATCGGGGGGACAAAGACGGAAACGGCAACGAAAATCCTGCGTGATGACCGCGACGCGCACCGTTCAAATTCTCCAACGCAACTATCAAACATCGCGAAATCGCCCGGATCGAAATACACACACAATCGGGGGGACAACAAAGACGGAAACGGCAACGAAAATCCTGCGTGATGACCGCGACGCGCACCTTTCAAATTCTCCAACGCAACTGTCAAACATCGCGAAATCGCCCGGATCGAAATACACACACAATCGGGGGGACAACAAAATCCTGCGTGATGACCGCGACGCGCACCTTTCAAATTCTCCAACGCAACTGTCAAACATCGCGAAATCGCCCGGATCGAAATACACACACAATCGGGGGGACAACAAAATCCTGCGTGATGACCGCGACGCGCACCTTTCAAATTCTCCAACGCAACTGTCAAACATCGCGAAATCGCCCGGATCGAAATACACACACAATCGGGGGGACAACAAAATCCTGCGTGATGACCGCGACGCGCACCTTTCAAATTCTCCAACGCAACTGTCAAACATCGCGAAATCGCCCGGATCGAAATACACACACAATCGGGGGGACAACAAAGACGGAAACGGCATCGAAAATCCTGCGTGATGACCGCGACGCGCACTGTTCAAATTCTCCAACGCAACTCGATGGATCCGGACATAGTTTACATACATTTAAGTGAGATCCGGCTTCAAAAAAGTACATAAATATCACTTAAGAGAGATATCCACGCGCGAGAGTGTGTTAGTTCGTAACAAAATTGACACGCATACATAAGCAAATCGAGTAGAATGATTCGTCTGTCAAAATCAGCTGTGTCCTTTGTTATACCACGAGCACGTGGTAAACAGCTGGTTTTTACAGGCGACTTGTCTACTCGATTTGCCTATGTCTGCGTAAAAATAGTGTAAACAAAATCAGCTGCTTGAAATTCAGCCAATCACAATCGATCAAAACCAAAACAATACTTTAAATACAAATACTAACACAAGATCATGGTGTGCGTGAGAGAAACCGTGGAGATCTCTAGTGGTCATAACTCGAGACAGGGTTGCCAGATCTTCAATGTTTCTCTCAGTGAGGAACACAGCAAAAAAAAGTTGAATTTTGGAATGTTGAAAATTTGGTTGGTTGAATATTACTCATTTTTTGAGTAATATTAATCAAAAAATGTGTAAAAATGTGAACCTGATGAATATTCATCAGAAACTGATGAAAATTCACCAATTCCTGATGCAATATTACACATTTTTTTCGCCACAAAATCTGTCACCATTTCCTGATGAATATTACCAATTTTTTTTTTCTTTGAAGGCAAAAAGTAATTTTGATGCATTTTTTCCATATTAATTACGTAAATGATTGACCGAAACTAAACAATAGATTTGTTTATAGTTGCTGATAAAACCACGGACGTTTATTTAAAAAAAAAGTTTTGTTATTGATTTATTATTAAAAAATATCATTTAAAACTGCAATTATGATGCTTCAGTTAAGTACAATTAACTATAGTTTTGATTAATTATAAATTCTTACGGCTTTAGCATTTTTGATACTTTAAACATGAAAACAGCTATATTTATACTCACAATTGAAAAATATGCGTTTAGGTTGATAACAACAAGCATTTACTGTATGCTTAAGAGAAATATTTGTTTAAATACAAAGTTTTCTTTATTTTTGAAGGTTAAAATAACGGGGGTCCACTTTTGGAAAAGTTTGGATTTTCGTTGTCCTATATTGGACCCCCTTGATTTTGCTTGAAATTGAGCAGTTCTTCGTTTTATTTTAGTAAAGTTCCTTAATCTTACATTATTTCGACTTACTGAAATGAAATGAGAGTCATGGATAGTTAATTCAATCATAAAATATAAATGAAGTTTTGTTGTGAAAATGCTAGTTGCAGATGTCGAACTCAAAACACTTATTTTGGTGAAGAGGACAATTCAATGTCAGTCAACATTGTTTTAAATGATGCTGATCATACCAAATAAAAGATTTCTAGACAACAACACGCTGGAAATTGTGATTTTATTGAATTTTTCATCAAAATCCCTTCAGAGGGTCCACTATAGGAAAGGGGTCCACTAATGGATAACGTACCCTAGTTTATCACCTGCAAAGAAATCATCAACAAACCTACACGCAGAAAAATAAGGCATATTTGAATCGACAAAATGTTTTGCTGATTTGTAAATCGAGATTTTTGTTGAATCACGTTTAGCGTTGCAAAGCAACTTTTTCAAAACAACAAAAGATTTTTGTGGAATTGAGAAAATCAAAGTTTGTTTCAACGCAAAATCGGCGTTGATTTTATTCAACAAAAAAATTGTACTCACCAATTCCACCTCCCCAGTTGCAACGCTTTGATTTGCCACTTCAACATTAGCCAAATAGTGTAATTTTCACCTTCTACATCCTCTTACTTCATAATTAACAACACAAACTCAACAAATTGATCGTTCTCCTTCGAATCCTGACTTCAAATGACAGACGTAAACAAACCCAAGTTCATCTTTCAAATATTTAACCAATTGTTAATTATATTCAACTAACAAAATTTTTGAATTTTCCAAAACCAAAGCTAACAGTCGAGCACGTTCATTCGAGTTCGGGAAATCTGTTAGTGCCTTTAGCATTTTCAACAAACGGGTTATTGAATTAATATTGAATTTTGGTAATTTTAACTAAAAATTGGCAGTAACAAGTACGTTTTTGTTAAAAATTACGAAAGTAAAATCAACAATTTTAATTGTTAAAATTTCTGGGTCTCTCCATGTTGCTCGTCCCATGAGGATGACGAAACCATGTCGAGGATTTGCCCGTACGCATCGTATGCGACTTCTACTTCATCGTGTAAGCTCCGAATTGTTTTCCAAACTTAAGAGAAATGTAACGAGCTTACCTTGAGCCAGCTCACGCTGGTAGACGACTTCGTTGAACCGCTCCATCTCCTTTGCACTTGCTGCTCCGCTGGGGATCACGCAGTGCACGTTGTGTTCGGGCTTCTTGCCGATCGATCTTTTTCGGTGTGGCCGCCTTCTCCGAGTGGGCACTGAGCTCGGAACGGCTGCTGGAACCGTTCGCCTTAACGTTGTCACCTTGGGTCACTTTGGGGATCTTCTTCCCGCTGCACTTTCACTCTGCGTCGAACTTCCGGAGCCACTATTCAGAACGTTCATCGCGTTTCTTTCCGGAATCAGTGTCGCGGAAGCCTTTCACTTTGCTACCGAGTACACTTTCCGAAAGCTTTTCCTTACTCTGCCTGCAACTTCCGCTTCTATCTTCTCTGGAGTCGACGCGTCCATACTCAGCGCTGCTCCTGGGAGTTGTTGCAGGCATTTTTGGGCAGTTTCCGGCACAAAAGAGACTCCTACGATCGGACCCAGTGTTCAAGTACAGAAATCAGCAAAGTCTGAAATCGCGGTACTTGGGGGAACACTTCACTTAGTGCTCCACTTGCTGGAACGTGTCACTTTTCTTCGGGCGCATTCTGGACGTTTTCAAAATGGCGTCGCTTTTTCCACTGTTCCGGTATAGACTGGGAGGCGACACTCCGTAAGCTCAAAACAAATGCGGTACAAAATAAAGGCGAAACAAAAGCTAAATTACATCCAAAAACCCAACTCTATTTTTCCCAACATTACATCAGTGTGTGAAATTTGCTTATTCTAAAATTGCGATACGCTCGCGGTGCCTAACATGCGCTCGTGCGCCAACTCATGCGCTTAGCGCCACGCGCTTTTCAACATTTTGTGCTCTGCGCTCGTCTTTGACGCTTCGCGTCTTGGTAGGTGCACCCCTAACTTATAACTAACACTCACGAATTGTTGTTCACTCGCTGCAGCTCCATGCGAATCGGCGGCGTACGGCGACAAGCCGCCGGATGCCGACGTGCGATCGTGGGCGCGCTGCTTCACGCGCCGGTTCTCGCTTGAGGGCGGCTGTGGCGAATCGATCGCGGCGGAAGGCCGCCAGATGCGCAGGCGAATCTCGAGCGCACCGATGCGTGTGGTCTCTCCCCGGTTGGCGTGTAGATACTCTCGTTCGTGCTTGAGGCGCGCGGCGTGGCCGAGTTCATGCGCAACCCCGATGCTGGTCGTCCTGGTGCGCGTCGCGCTGATCTCCGTGCGTACGTGCGCGTGGACTTCTAGCGTGCGGCGCAATCGAACCTGGTCCGCCTTCGCTGGCCTTCACGCATCCGTCGAATCTTGCCCGCGTTGAGCGTGCCTAAAAAAGGCCTCCTCTTTCCGTCCTGTTCCTCTTCCGGATGGGTCTTTCTAGCGTGCTTCGACACGATGGCGGTGTTTGGTGTTGGGCGAACTGCGGGACCGAGGCTGGC
Source organism: Culex pipiens pallens (assembly GCF_016801865.2). Lineage (NCBI taxonomy): Eukaryota > Metazoa > Arthropoda > Insecta > Diptera > Culicidae > Culex > Culex pipiens. The sequence continues at coordinate 675,775 of NW_026292820.1, forward strand.
ACCTGTTGGGAACTCTCTTTTAGCACGGACCAGATAAAAAGCAATCAAGAGTTACCTTTTATTCCTTCAGCAGCGGCAGACCAAGCGCTAAATGATGATAAGTGTGGGCCAGATCTTGAGATTGCGTGGTGTGCCTGTCGAATAATTTTGGTCAGCACGTGGTTGGGACTTTGCCGTTGTTTTTTACCTTCGATCGGAGAGGTTTCTGGCTGTGGTTTTCCCGAGCCGGACTCCATCGTATCGCGTTTGATCTCCCGGGTCTGGCTTCAAGCCCACTTCGATGTTCCGCACCGCTTTTCCCGATCCCGACGACACGCAGGCACCTTTCACCGGCGGCCACTCGTTTTGCAATGACGCTCGCCGCTGCAGAGGTCGTTTTGCACGATGAGCCACAGCGGAAGTTGATGTTCCTCTCCTTTTCGCTCTCACGCTGCGATCGTTTGACAGCGCAAGAAAATTCTCGCAGCTGAAGCGCTTTCAAGTGTCATCGCCGTGTGCCCTATCGGCATTTTTGTTTTTGCTGCAGCTTGCGCGGACGATGTTTAGGCACAATGAGTAACAACTACACACTTTTTCTAACTAATCTACATACATGTAATACCACTTAGCACTTATGCCCAAGATGGCGTCCGTTTTTCACACTTTGCTTCGCGGCGTCTTTTTTCCACTCTGTGGGCCTTGAGCCCACTTGCCGCGACATAAACGAGCCTTCGCACATTTTTGTTCACTGTCCCCGCAAATCCCGGCACTTCAGGATTAATTTATCCGGGTCGTTCGGACTAGAGAGCCTGGAGCTTATTAGAGAACGGTCATCTCAAACCAAAAGTAACAATCGAAGCACAAGAACTATCTAACGGAGGTATCAATCGAGCAAAATCCTTTGTTTTTTTTTTTGTTTTTCAAGTGGAGTTGAAACGGAATCGAAGTGAAATTGACGGGTTGGTTTTTACAGCTTCTTCTTCTTCTTCTATTTACTTGTTGGTTTTCTATTTTTTGTTTCGGTTGATTCCAAAGTTAATCGGAATTCAACCAGAGAGGTTGATTAATGTTTTTTGAACGACGAAGATGATGAATTTCCTCCCGCAACGCAGGTTGGCGTGTTTTTTTTTATTTTTTTTTTATTTGGTCCTTTTAGGTGCTTGGACCAGGTTAGGACCGAGGGACAGTTCAAAATACATTATAATACATTACAAAAAGATGATCATTTTCCTCCATACTTGCCGAGCATGTAACTAACGAGTCTTAATTGATCCACGCGGGTCTTGCAGGTCTGGAACCTGGCGCTGTACTCGTTGAAAATGTGCCACAGCTCAGTCGAACTGTAGAGCACCTCCTCTCCTTCCGCCGTGGGGGTGGCACCGGCGTCGGCGCCAGTATTTTGTTGACTGCTTCCTGCGGGTCGAGGGCGATCCTTTGGTTTTACGTCTGGGACTGCGCCCAGCAGCGGAGGGAACTCCGCCGGCGTGAACCCCGGAACTGCTGGATTCTGCTTTTCCGCCTTCCGTACCGGCGGTTTCGGATTCTATGACTGCTGCTGCATCCGGATAAAATCCGCATGCCCCCACCGGATGATAGTGCTTGCCACAACCTTCATTGCAGAAAGCTTCTTCAGATTGGTGTATCCCTTGGGGAAGACCACAATGTACGGAGTTTCGTCCACGGTGGACTTTTCCTTCCGCTTAATGACATGCACCTCCAGCGCGTCCAGCTTGAGATCCCTCTTCAGCAGGTACTTGACCTCATCCGGTTACAGTTCATCAGGTTCGTTCGCTCCGTCGTTCGTGGGTGTAGAATTCCACTTTGTGCTTCTTTAAGAGCACTTGCATCTTGTCGAAGTCTTCGACAGAGAAGCTGGTTACATTGGTGCCAAACCGAGTAATCTTGAAAATTGGCTCGATATCGTATTGTCACAGCGACGTTATCTTCACAACCCTATAAAAGGCCGTGGAGCTCTTTACCACCAAAGGTGGTTGCTTTTGTTTACCTGCTGACTGGCCGGGTGGCGAAACCGCCGGGGCGTCTCCTCCTCCTTCTGATGGGCTGGCATTGTTGTTGTTTTTGTTTTCCGCTAGCGGGCTGAACTTGTTGTTGTTGAGCACATTCTGCTCCACTTTTCCTTCTTCGATGACAGCTCCGGTGAGCTCAGGGAACTTCTTCCACTTCCGATTTTCGGGGATGAGTTGAAAATCATCCGTCTCGGAGGTCTCTTCCACCTCCATCCGTCAAACAACTCGAGGCACGCAACGGTGCCTTTAGCGCGCACGACACAACAAATACGTCTACTCTCTCAGAACTGTCGAAGACGAATGCAGGTTGGCGTGTTCTTGGCGTGAGCGTGGGGCGGGGCGGCTACTTCGGTTGCTTCCGACTTGCTGCCGCCACTTTCCATCATGCTCATGTCTGCTGCGGACGCGAATGATGCCGGCGAAGGCATGTACATAGTGGACGATTCCTGCTTGTGGCCACTGCACAGTGTTCGGAATGGCAAAATCAGTGGAATAAATTGATAACTCCTTTATTTTACGTCCTAACCAAATGGTATCTTCGGAAGAGTTGTTGTACTTGATAAGGGCTATCTTTTGAAGTTACAGGGTAACGACCATCCAGGGTGTCAACCAAAAACTAACTTTGTTGGATGACGTTGTAGGGCTTTGGTGTCTTTGGCAAAGTTGTAGAGGAGAAAATTTCTTGAAATTTTGTCGAAGGCGCCAAATTTGTAGCTCGAGATATACGCCATTTTTGTAAAAATGGTCCAAAAAAGCACTTTTTGGTGATAACTCAAAATGTTAGCATTTTAGCGGCCTACTTTGTTCTGAAGAGTTGTTTATGGCATAAAATTACACATCTTTTCCGAGGACAGCAAAATGTTTTGAGCCTTTTTTGAGGAGTTATAACCATTTTTAAGTGATTTTGAGCCTATTTTCAAGTTGCTATGTTTTCAAAATGGCGCATTTTGGCGCAAAACCGAACAATGCACCTGAAAGTACACACTTTCAACTTCCATTCCTGAAAATATCTCCGTGTCTATCGGTGTCTTTTTTTAGATATCTCAAATTGAATTTGCCGGTTTTTAATCAATTTATTTGGTCATTTTATGGGAAATTTAATGTACTTTTCGAATCTAATTCCGGGTTGGTACGAAATTCCAACAAAAAATCTATTCTAGCGATACAAAGACCCCCAAAACGGTGTTATACCCACTCCAGAATGTTAATTTAGCAATTCTATGGTAATATATTGACATTTAGTTAAATTTAAAGTTTGTAAAATTAAGTTTAGATAAGTTTTATATAGAATTTCCAGAGTTAAACCTTTATACTAAGTAATTAGTAAACTTTATATTCAATCCAAATTATTTTTTTAATCAGTCAAGGATGCCTATTTGGAGTTGGGAGACTGGATTTATGGTGATTTGTCAACAAATAACTTTATTTGTGTTATTTTTTCGAAAGGTGTACAAACTTTTTTTGCACCTTTTTTATTTTTGTAATAGTATTTGTTATATAACTTTTTATAGAAAACATCTATTCATGAGCTTTTTGCAGCAAAATGTTCGGCATGAGTTTCTGAACAAAACGTACACAGAAAAAAAAATCCGGTAAATTTACATCTTTTATGATGTACCAAAAGTGCACGTCATTAATGATGCTAATTTACATAAGTTTCATTGTAAATTTAAATGCCATCCGACGTAAATGCGCCGAACGAATAAAGCTTCAGAAAGATGTTATTTTTTGATGAATTCGATGTAATTTTACCTAAACCAAAAATTTTTTTTACCCCGTTGAATCCGATGTAATTTTAATGCGCATTGTGTTTCATTGTACTCCTGCATTGTTTCAAAATCTATGCTTTTTGTAACTCAAGCATATTTTTTGAACAGCGTACAGAAATGCAGAATGAAATACAACATTATTTAAAAGCTTCATCGAACTCAAAATCCAACGGAGCCATATTTTGTTTGTCATGTAAGAAACCTATTGAAAATTTATATTATAATTACTCACGGATTATTTTCAATCGTCATCAATAACCCACAGCACGCAGGGTAGTTTCCGCAGCGACACGTTCCGTTTGTAAAAGTCCATCGTCTTGGCCGGCCCCCGAACCATTCCTTTTTTGACGGGTGGTCTGCGGTCTGGCCGGATCGTTCAGAGTTGCGAGCGGATCTTTTGTCGTGAGTTGATAATGATAATGTTGTTACAGCTGCTGCTCAGGTTAGCTTGCCTTATTTGTCCTAGCTCCTGTGGTCACGTGTGCATTATAGCTTGGAAAATCCTGGAAAGTGAAGTTGGGATTGATGATCTTTAGCTGAGTCCATCAGTTTTGGTGCTTACTAACTCGTCGACCTTTCCGTTCGCTTTCCTCGCTCAGCAAACTCATGCCTACCGGAGTTCTTCTTTAGTGGTATATTTCGGCCTGAATTTGTTGGCCGATGTTTGTCCCTTATGGTGACAAATGAATCAAATCCGCACCAGTTCCGAAGGGTTGCCCTTTGATGGCCAAATCACTTATTTCAATTTCCCAAGTTTCTCAACAGCAACTTTTGTCAACTGTTCCGACTCCAAGTTAGATGTAACACACTACTTCCGATTCCAACTTGCTGTTTCCCTTCTCGTGCGCCCTTACGTTGACTTCTGCGCCTCTTCCCAGTGTGCCCGACGAATTTGGCCGTTTCCTAGGGAATCTGCTTTTCAAACGAAACCCGGGTCAATGAACTGCGACTGCATCGAACAAAAATCGAGAAAATTTGTCAATTTTTGTTTTGTTTTGGGTTGTTTGTCAATTTTGACATTTATGCTCAACCCCAATGACTTGTATGCTGGCCAGACCTTGATAGACTGTTTTGAAAACTGTCGGAGTTCGAAAAAGGGTGTCGGTACACGTTCTGTACAAACGACTCTTTTCCAAGTAAAACTAGTGGTTAAAATTTAATAAGGCCGATACAAATATTTTTCAAAGTTTTTATCCCACGGGCTTTGGCCAAAGTCGAGAAGGGGGACAAAAAAAATGTAATTTTTAAATCAATTTGGAAAAAATAAACTCGCGGTCCTTCTTGACAGAAAAGGTCCTACTTGACAGCTCGTTCCAAGGGTACCATAGTTGACCCATCGAAAAAATGTTGTCTAGTCAATATTTTTTTGTATTAAAATGAAAAAAAGTGATCAGAAATCGTGTTTTTTTACCGTTGTACATAAAAATTGGCATAGGGCTTTAGTACCCAATTAACCACTTTTATTTGTTTTCATCCAAATTATTGAGAAATAAATAATCAACTCAAGCGAAACAATGGCCAATGTAAGTTGCAAACAAAGAGTGTATCCTGCTTACAAGTGCTTACAAGTTTACCTTAGAAGTTAGGATCAGGGATACCAGGTTAAAAATCTGGCCAGGTGCCCATAACAAATCTGGCAAACAAATATGTACCAGTGACGAATGAGAGAAGGGCGGAAGGTGAAAAAAATATGGGACTCGTCAACTTAAATTCTTTCTTGTGTTTTTGAATGGCTCAATTATTTAAACATATTAATCCCTCAAAAACATAACCTACACAGAAAAAATAATTATGGTAATATTCATCAGGAAATGGTGACAGATTTTGTGGCGAAAAAAATGTGAAATATTACATCAGGAATTGGTGAATTTTCATCAGTTTCTGATGAATATTCATCAGGTTCACATTTTTACAAATTTTTTGATTAATATTACTCAAAAAATGAGTAATATTCAACCAACCAAATTTTCAACATTCCAAAATTCAACTTTTTTTTGCTGTGTACATTGATAATTTTTTTAATTTGCACGTTAATTCTGGTTTCGTTCATTCAAAATTAACTGAAAATTAAAAATCTGTCGAAATCTGGAGTTTAGCATGGTTTATCTTTATTCTGTCGAGCATTTAAAAAATCTGGTATTCTCAGATTTTTCTGGAAACCTGGAAATCCTGAGCAGCTGGACAGAAAGTCTAGCTGTCGGGGTCGGAGGCCGTGTTACGCTCCATACATTTTTCAAAATTTGTATGGAAATTTTGTTACGAGGGGGTGGGAGGGGGTCTAAAAACCCGATTTTTTGCGTTACGTAATAAAAGAACGCTCCCTTATGGCAACAGTTGAAGCAACACAATTTAAATGGGTCAATGTGAGATTGTTAACAAAGAGCAAGTTCACATTGACCCATTTACATTGTTTAGTTTGAATTATGTTTCAACTTTGCCCAAAAAGAGATGTCCAGCTGTATCTGAAGCTGTGCATGACATTTCGGAAATTCTAACTCTGTTTTTCTTGCCCAAATCTCTCGTTTTGATTACTTGAAAGAACTAGCTGTCAAATAGGCTTGTGAACTATATTTTTCAAATTTAATTTAAACATCCATTTTAATCCGTTTGTGCTCATAAGGATAGTGCACAAGCCGTCATCCAGACTTTTTTTCAAAACATTGTGTGTTTGTTAGTTTTAACTCAATTTCTAAAGAAATTTCCAAATTTGTAAATTATTGATAGTGTGAAATTTAGTTTACTAATGAAAATGCTCACCAAAATACTATGGATTGTAAGGGACCCCATGAACCCGCCGGAGGAAAGATTCCGCAGTAGCAGTTGGCAACTAAGGCTGTTTGTAAATGTGCCCCGTCCATCGGTACACTGACTCCCGTCCCGTCGCTAGTGCCCCGGAACTGTGGCTCTCCGTCGGTACCAGAATTCGCGGGGTTCCTGCTCGCTTGCTGCTGTGCCAGTGATACGGAATACGCCCAGATCATACAAGATCGATCTGCGTACAGTCGGTGCCCTTTAGGAAACATACCCAATCGGTGTGTTTTACGTGATCAACGCCAACCTTGCTACAAGGCCATCATGCTGGTCTGCCGTAACCGAGAAGAACACGTAAGGTGGATCCAAGCCCCAGATTCTGCTTGCCCTTTGACTTCCGCCTTCCGGCATCAAATTATGTGACCTTTCCTTCACCATTCACCAGCCAAATCAGCCACAAGCATTTTTAAGAGAAAAGACTAGACATTAGACTTGTGCAGAAGTTTATGTATACGATAAAATTGTGATACTTACTCTGATCTTAGAAGTTGAACCATTTTATAAACAAAACATCAAACAGATGCCTCCCGCAACTTTTATTCAATGTGCCTCCAATCGGCATTCATTGTTTTCAAATAATTGCTTCCAACATGAAGTTTGTCGAGCTTTTTCTTAAGTAAAATCAAGCAATAAATACAAAAACAGCTTCAATTTCATGCGCACAAATCAATCATAACATTGCACTGATTTGTTTTCGCCATCCGCTTGAGCTGTCATTCCAAAATAAAGCAGCAATTTAAATTTAAATTCTGTTTGAGTTTACATTTACAACATTTTACATCAAAAATGCTTTTACATGCTTTTCATACTTTCAAATTTGGCCAATGTCAATAAAATCAAGATCATTTACATGGAATTTAAAGGTTACATTCAATTTAAATTTACATTAACCCTCTTTAAATGCAATACAACGATTTACAACGATTTTCAAATTTACATTGAGCATGTTTACATTCAAAACATCAGTTTCGTGTCCTGTAAAATCACACTTTTTTTTCGTGTAGTACTAGGTTTATGTCAACATTAAATTGTTTACATGTTTCATCACAAAATGTGCATAGTGCCCGAGGGGTGTAAATACTTTTTTTACATACTGTACATTGACCCGGAAGGGTCATTTTTTCATTTAGAACATTTTTTTTTTTCATTTTTAAATTTCGTGTTTTTTTTCTAATTTTGAAGGGTTAGTTTTTAGAGTGTAGCAATGTTCTATTAAGTTTTAGAGCTGACAATTACAAAAAAAAATGATATATACACATAAGGGGTTTGCTTATAAACATCACGAGTTATCACGTTTAAATTTTTAAACGATTCATCAAATTCCAACATATTTTTGAATTTTTTGTTGCTATCGTTTAAATTGTTTTTGTTCTTAGAAGCAATGAGAGGTATATCGTTTTTTGACCCATAGTCACCCAAACTGACGGTACATTATTTTAAACTTGATACAATTTACAATGTAACAGGGCTTGTTTTTCAGTTAGTGGTAACATCTACAACAGCGTCAGTGCAAAAAGAAACAAATCCCTAGTTTTTTTTAGAAGATTCTATAAACATATGAAACATAATAGTTTATAGGATAATTTCAAAAAATACATTTAAAAAACGGCTTAATTTGAGCGAGTATTTTCCTGTGATTTTGTAAAGTCTAGTATTACGATGTTGTCCCGTCCCGCTATTTTTTCCTTTCGTTGAAAGTACAGGTACAATAATGTTTATTTTAAGGGTGCACAGCAATCCTGCAACAACGGGGTTGTAAAAATAAGTCAAACTTTATTGTAAGTTACTTTGTGGACAGTACTTTAGGGAATGAATTGAAAATATATTTCGATAGTACTCATAATTTTTAGGATACTAAAATGTCTGTAATAAAAATCTGGGTGCAAAAGCTTTGGTTGATGTGCACCGTTAAATGGAATATTTTTGTATGGAAATTAATTATGTTTCTGAATAGGGGATTCATACTTTTACTGTTACTGTATAACTGTTGTAGTTTGGCGATAATCAAACAACATTTTAAAATAAGTGCAGGGAGCTTTTTCAAATGTATTGTGTTGGAAGCCAAGAGTTCTCCAACGTACCGTCAGTGGGGGTGACATTGGGTCTGGGGGGTGAGATTGGGTCAAAGTGTTTTTTTTTACGGATTATAGTTTTTCTCAGATTCTTCTCAATGAAACTAAATTCTGTTTAAAGAGTTGTGTAGGGGACATCTAAAGAAGACTTCGCTAAAAAAAATCTCGTCCCTAGAACAAATTCTGTCATTTTGGCAGCTGTCTAAAGTTGAGGTAGGGGAAATCTACCCTTTCCAATCAAACACCTATCTTCGTCATATGGAGAGTTTGATGCTCGATTAAAGCTCCAAAAATACTATTTGGGCTATAAACTTACCAGCAACAGCACCGCCTCGAGTAAGCACGCAAATGTATGCCACTTACTGGCCAAAAAGATCACGTTTAATGCACTTTTGATCATAATTTGTATTTTGCGAGACCACTTCTCATCATTTTGTTGGCACACACAGTGACACACACGAGAATCCCTCAAACGCTTAATGAATATCGCCAAAATTAACTTTTCACTTTCGCTTACTTTTTCACGGCGCTTAAGATATGAAATTGCTTCCAACTACCGGCAACATGTTCTTTTGATCATTAGTAAGGCACTCACTTGAAGAATAATCCCGAAAAATGTAATAAATTAGCAAGCGCCATCAAAAAAACAAACGCGCCAAGTCGTTTGACGTTTCAATTTTCACTTTGCATTCCAACCGAAGGCTGAAGAAAACCGAGCGAGAGACGAAGGCAAAAAAGAACAAAGGCTGGCCGTCAACACCACTAGCAGCACAGCCAGCGATGCCAGGAAACTTTCCCTATAAATGCCACTTTTCGTGAGTGTTCGTTTGAACTGTCAGCGCAAATGGCAACACTCGACAGAGTGTTGGAAGAAAAAAGAACTAAGCCGATATTAGAAAAATGGGCGTGGCCCAATGCATTTGCCTCGATTAGAATACCATTGGGAATTTTTTTTGTTAAATGCTTGGTAAAGAAATAGAATAACTTTTAGTGAAAGTGAAAATAAACAGAAATGTTCACAAAAACTTGCTCTACTCGTTGGTGTACTTGGTTTTAGTAAAATTCAAGGGAGACTCTAGATTATCCAGCATCATTCAAACACGACCGCTTATTAGGATTAAAATGGGTAGATTTCCCCTACGTTTTTGGCCAAAAATGACCTCTCGAAAAATCATTTTTCTAATATTTTTGTTGGAATTGCTCGAAAACTACCCAAATGTTTAAAAATCTTCACTTCAAACATTGTAGCATGTCAATACGATTCCCTCGAACAAGAAACACTTTTGGATGACTTGTTTTTACCATATCGTCGTATTGGAGCATCATTTTAGTTTCATTTGACCCAATGTCACCCCCTCTAAGGGGTGAGATTGGGTCAATTTTCAAACTATTGGCATTTAAGGTAGTGTTCATCAAAATCCACCATATTTTGGAAAAAAAATGTTAGTAAACTATCTAAGAACAAATCTACGTTGAAAGATTTTCGATGTTATTTAAATTGTTTTTGTTATTAAGAAATTACAATTGTTTTTGTTATTAGGAAATTACGTTGTTTTACCCATAGTCACCCCCACTGACGGTAGTTGTTATTTTTTGTGTAACCAAAAAACAAATAACAAAAAACGAATAACACAGGTATGATACTGTTCAATCTACATTACATTTCAATCAATTATCTTTCCAAATATGTAAATAATCGGGGGGTTTCTTTTTCTATTATGCCATTACAGCCAAAACTCGGTAAAATGGAATTTGTTTGAAAAGGTTTGAGAAACTTACGGTAATTATTTGTTTCAGATTTCTTCGACTCGCAATGGCCAGCATCATGGACATTTTGAAAATAAAACCATTCGTAGAAGTCTCGGTTGGACAGCTTCTATGGGGTTATGAAGATCCACTGCTAAAGCTTGCTAAAGATGTTGTACCGAAGGAGCAGAAGTTACCATATGATGAATTTGGTCTAATGTATGGTAAAAATAGTACTTCAAAGGTTGTAAAACAAGTCAATAATAAATTGAACCAGAACTCAATGTTCTTTCTGCTATGTTTTAGGACAGAGTTACTGTCTGGACAGGAGTTGACGATATCACACAATACGGTATCATAGATAAATATAACGGACGTTCCCACCAAACTCACTGGTCAACTGAACAATGCAACCGCTTGAATGGAACAGATGGATCAATCTTTCCGCCACACATAACTAAAAACACGACGCTTTTTGTGTACGAAAAGGATCTATGCCGTCTGTTACCGCTGAAATTTGAAAAGGAGGTTACTGTTAAAAATGGAGTGCAAGGATTTCGGTTTACTCCATCTCCAGATGTATTCGCTTCTGTAGAAAAAAATAAAGACAATTTGTGCTATTGTCCTGCGGGACCCCCCTGTGCCCCCAATGGATTATTCAACGTCTCATTGTGCCAATATGGTGAGTAATTATTTATTGGTATTAATTTTATCCTAAACCCTAAACCCAAACATGAGTAAATAAAAATAAAAATGCAAAATAGGGTAGAGTAGTCATCGATGAGACACGGGGAACAATGATAAAATGGCTCTCCCAAGTATGTCAATCCACCCAGCAGGTCAAATCAAAATTCCAAGTATGCTGAAGTTGTCTACCAAATTGGTACATATGTCTACCTCGAAGGATTTTTAGTCTACCTCAATATTGTTCAATAAGTAGCATTGCCCTGCTGGAAAGATACCTGTTTTCAAGAAAGCGACGTCAAATCAACTTCTGAAGTAATACAAAGTAGTCTACCTCCGTTCTACCTGACGAATCTATCGAATCTATCAGATTTTTCCTAAACTTCTTATTCTTAAGTACAGCGCCGTACCTAGGGGTTGGCGCAGTTGGCGACCGCCAAGGGCGCCAGCCCTTGGGGGGCGCCGAAATCGGTGATTGAACTTATTTTTAATGTCAGTTATAACATCCTCATTAGGTATTTAAAAGAGAAAGGGCGCCAAAATATAAAGTATAACTACAAATTCCTAGATAATTTGGTTTAACATATAATAAAAAAAAATGATGCAGGGGCGCCAAATTAATTGTATGAATATTTCTTCCGAAGTGTTCTTGAAAATTTACATTTAATGCTAAATTTATTTTGTCATCAAAGAAGGGGCAGGGCACTGAAGTGGCAGAAAGATCAAGGAGTTATAGAAAAGCTTTTCAAAATTAATACAGCGTTAAAGTTTGGACTGTTATACAATGAAGTTTACGCCATACCTTCCAGACTAAAATATTGTCCAACTGTATGTTATTTTCACGTTGTTGTCATATTTTGAACTTCTTTAAAATATGAATTATTTCTAGAATTTTTTTTTTAAGTAATCCTATAAACAAAATGTAGATTTTTTGCTTTTTGGGTGTTTTTAAAAAAGCATTGAATCAGAGGTATTTAGAAACATCCAAAAAGTTAAAAATGAATATTTAGATTTTAGGATAGAACCTTTTAAGCATTGAAACACATAATTTTTGTTTTAAAATTTAGACATTCTCGAGATTGAAAAAATGGCATTTGAAATATTTTCAGCACTATTTCCCTTTTATGAGCAACTTCGTGCATTGAAATTTGCCTACGCTTTTTTGAAATACTAGAGTTTTAACATAGGAAAACTGCTGTAAATTTTCACCAATAATATCAACAATGTTTTTTCAAGAAAAAAAAAATACAGAACACACAAGCTTCTCTGCATCTCATTTTCTATTTTTAGCTTAACCGGTGTTGACAAATTTCTACACACTTAGATTTATCACAATTTATTGATTAATTTTTCTGGCTTTTCAATAGCGTGGCTCACGGTTATATGAAAAGGCAAAAGTTTTCAATTTCGAACGCCTCTACTGGAATTTTGAAGCAATATAGCCCCAGAAGCTAGCCTGAATTTTTGAGCGTATTTGGTTAAGGTTTAGTACTTCCACCATTGACCTGAAGTAAGTATGAAACTTCAAAAATTTACTATGGGAATGTCCCACACAGAAAAAAATAATGTAAATTTGGAAGCTTTAATTTTGGAAGGTTGAATATTACCTCTTTTATGATGTAATTTTACCTCAATTTAGACTGAAAAAGTGACATTACACCAGAAAAGTGGTAAAATTACACATTTTCAGAGGTAAAATTACACCTTTTTTCTGACATAAAAGATGTACCTCTTCCCAGATGTAATATTACCATGATTTTTTTTTTCTGTGCAAGTAACATTTTTTCCAAGAGTTCTACAAGAGCTTTTTTTTCGTCTACAAGAGCTCTTCAAGATAGCTACAGCATAGCAGTTTGGACCGCGGTAGGATAAAATTCTCTTCAAAACTTCTTCAGGAGTTTGGAAGAGTACTTGAAGAGAGTTTTATCCTACCGCGGTCCAAGCTGCTATGCTGTAGCTATCTTGAGAGGTCTTGTAGAACTCCTGGAAAAAAATGTTACTTGGGGTTTCAGTTTTAACCTCTTCTTAGAGAAAGTTTCTCAAAGCCTTATCAAACTTTCCTATTCTTAGGTTTCTTACGGATTTTGATCCAAGGAACAACTTTGTAAAACATCGTAAAGCGCTTGAAATTGATCCTGAAAAGATACAGGATATTTGTTGGAGTATGGAACGTGCTCTTAAAAATTTGTGATGTTCTACTAAGTTGTTCCTCGGTTCAAAACCTATAAGAAACCATTAATTTGAGAAAAAAATCATAAGGTATAGGAAAACTTTCTCGAAGATGAGTTAAATAAATTAATTAAATTTATACAGAAAAAAAATGATGGTTATATTCATCAGGAAATGGTGACAGATTTATTGGCTAAAAAAATGATGAATTTTACCCTAGAAAATGATGAATTTTCATCAGTTTTTGATGAATATTCATCAGGTTCACATTTTTACACATTTTTTATGTAATATTACTCAAAAAAGAGGTAATATTCAACCTACCAAATTTTCAACATTCCAAAATTCAACTTTTTTTCTGTGCATTTAAGTTTCATTATAACTTCAGGACTAGAGTGGAACAACTAAACATTAACCAAATGCGCTCAAAATTTCAGGATAGTTTCTGAGGTTATACTGCCGTTCTACGCATAATTGTCCCATGTCATTTTTGATCGATTCTGACATTTTGTCATTTTTGGGTTTAGTTTGACGTTTACTTTTCAAAAAACACATAAAATCTAGTACTTTGTTCGGAAACTCATTGAAAACAACACCAAGTCTGTTTGTCCCATCGTTGAACTTCAACGCATAATTGTCCCACGAAGTATTTTCATTCAAGAAATTATCAGTTTTACGACGTATTGTGTCTTGTTCACCTATTGTATAGCAAGAAGATTAAAAATAAGAGTGATAAACTGCTAACTGGCATGATTAGGGACTTATGCGTACACGCAAAAAAGTCCGTTCCCGTAAACGTGAACAACGTACCATGAAAATGGAAACAAAGCAAATTTTATGATAAGATTTTGCACCGTGAACAAATGCATGTTTGCAATCGATTTTCATGAACGTTTGTTCACGAAAAACCGTAACGCCTGGTCTGGTTACGTTTTTCCTGCCCCCGTAATCATAAACATCGTTCATGGTATTAGGAAACAAATCATACATTTGTTCACGCTATTGCAAACAAAAAACATGAATTTGTGGGTGGAGCCACAGCTTTGAAACAGAGACGAAGAACGTTCAGAAATTATTAAACGGGAAAGTGACAGTTGTAGGGTATCATTCACTGATTACGTGACGAACTATTAAATTTTGGCTCTGGGTACGAATTTAGTTTTCTACAGTCAGTTATTCGGATGGCAAAATTAGATAATTTAACAGATTTTTGAATTTTTGGCCGCAAATGACAAATACCGGGAACCTGCCCAATTCGAGGGCAGCCAACGGACCCTGGACCAACCTGGCCACTCCGGAACGGGTCACCGGTTACCGGTGGCCACTTGGGGACACTTCGGAATTTGCAAGGAACCCTGTCATGTGACGTATCAAAATTCTTCAAATAAAAAAGTATTAACATTTAAAGTGATGCCAATGTCCGCTGGCCCAACCTGGCCACACCGGAACGGATCACCGGTTACCGGTGGCCACTTGGGGACACTTTGGAATTTGCAAGGAACCATGTCATGTGACGTATCAAAATTCTTCAAATTAAAAAGTATTACCATTTAAAGTGATGCCAATTTCCGCTTGCCCAACATGGCCAATCCGGAACGGGTCACCGGTTCCCGGTGGCCACTTGGGGACACTTTGTAATTTGCAAGGAACCATGTCATGTGACGTATCAAAATTCTTCAAATTAAAAAGTATTACCATTTAAAGTGATGCCAATTTCCGCTTGCCCAACATGGCCAATCCGGAACGGGTCACCGGTTCCCGGTGGCCACTTGGGGACACTTTGGAATTTGCAAGGAACCATGTCATGTGACGTATCAAAATTCTTCAAATTAAAAAGTATTACCATTTAAAGTGATGCCAATGTCCGCTTGCCCAACCTGGCCAATCCGGAACGGATCACCGGTTACCGGTGGCCACTTGGGGACACTTTGGAATTTGCAAGGAACCATGTCATGTGACGTATCAAAATTCTTCAAATAAAAAAGTATTAACATTTAAAGTGATGCCAATGTCCGCTTGCCCAACCTGGCCACCCCGGAACGGATCACCGGTTACCGGTGGCCATTTGGGGACACTTCGGAATTTGCAAGGAATCCTGTCATGTGACGTATCAAAATTCTTCAAATTAAAAAGTATTACCATTTAAAGTGATGCCAATGTCCGCTGGCCCAAGCTGGCCAATCCGGAACGGGTCACCGGTTCCCGGTGGCCACTTGGGGACACTTTGGAATTTGCAAGGAACCATGTCATGTGACGTATCAAAATTCTTCAAATTAAAAAGTATTACCATTTAAAGTGATGCCAATGTCCGCTTGCCCAACATGGCCAATCCGGAACGGGTCACCGGTTCCCGGTGGCCACTTGGGGACACTTCGGAATCTGCAAGGAACCCTGTCATGTGACGTATCAAAATTCTTCAAATTAAAAAGTATTCACATTTAAAGTGATGCCAATGTCCGCTGGCCCAACCTGGCCACCTCGGAACGGATCACCGGTTACCGGTGGCCATTTGGGGACACTTCGGAATTTGCAAGGAATCCTGTCATGTGACGTATCAAAATTCTTCAAATTAAAAAGTATTACCATTTAAAGTCATGCCAATGTCCGCTGGCCCAAGCTGGCCAATCCGGAACGGGTCACCGGTTACCGGTGGCCACTTGGGGACACTTCGGAATTTGCAAGGAACCATGTCATGTGACGTATCAAAATTCTTCAAATTAAAAAGTATTACCATTTGAAGTGATGCCAATGTCCGCTGGCCCAAGCTGGCCAATCCGGAACGGGTCACCGGTTACCGGTGGCCACTTGGGGACACTTCGGAATTTGCAAGGAACCCTGTCATGTGACGTATCAAAATTCATCAAATTAAAAACTGTGACCGTTTTAAGTAAAACCAATGTCCTCTTACCAAACCTGGCCAATCCGGAACGGGTCACCGGTTACCGGTGGCCATTTGGGGACACTTCGGAATTTGCAAGGAACCCTGTCATGTGACGTATCAAAATTCTTGAAATCAAAAACTATGACCAGTTAAAAATACAAAAATACAAAAATACAAAAATACAAAAATACAAAAATACAAAAATACAAAAATACAAAAATACAAAAATACAAAAATACAAAAATACAAAAATACAAAAATACAAAAATACAAAAATACAAAAATACAAAAATACAAAAATACAAAAATACAAAAATACAAAAATACAAAAATACAAAAATACAAAAATACAAAAATACAAAAATACAAAAATACAAAAATACAAAAATACAAAAATACAAAAATACAAAAATACAAAAATACAAAAATACAAAAATACAAAAATACAAAAATACAAAAATACAAAAATACAAAAATACAAAAATACAAAAATACAAAAATACAAAAATACAAAAATACAAAAATACAAAAATACAAAAATACAAAAATACAAAAATACAAAAATACAAAAATACAAAAATGCAAAAATACAAAATTACAAAAATACAAAATACAAAAATACAAAAATACAAAAATACAAAAATACAAAAATACAAAAATACAAAAATACAAAAATACAAAAATACAAAAATACAAAAATACAAAAATACAAAAATACAAAAATACAAAAATACAAAAATACAAAAATACAAAAATACAAAAATACAAAAATACAAAAATACAAAAATACAAAAATACAAAAATACAAAAATACAAAAATACAAAAATACAAAAATACAAAAATACAAAAATACAAAAATACAAAAATACAAAAATACAAAAATACAAAAATACAAAAATACAAAATACAAAAATACAAAAATACAAAAATACAAAAATACAAAAATACAAAAATACAAAAATACAAAAATACAAAAATACAAAAATACAAAAATACAAAAATACAAAAATACAAAAATACAAAAATACAAAAATACAAAAATACAAAAATACAAAAATACAAAAATACAAAAATACAAAAATACAAAAATACAAAAATACAAAAATACAAAAATACAAAAATACAAAAATACAAAAATACAAAAATACAAAAATACAAAAATACAAAAATACAAAAATACAAAAATACAAAAATACAAAAATACAAAAATACAAAAATACAAAAATACAAAAATACAAAAATACAAAAATACAAAAATACAAAAATACAAAAATACAAAAATACAAAAATACAAAAATACAAAAATACAAAAATACAAAAATACAAAAATACAAAAATACAAAAATACAAAAATACAAAAATACAAAAATACAAAAATACAAAAATACAAAAATACAAAAATACAAAAATACAAAAATACAAAAATACAAAAATACAAAAATACAAAAATACAAAAATACAAAAATACAAAAATACAAAAATACAAAAATACAAAAATACAAAAATACAAAAATACAAAAATACAAAAATACAAAAATACAAAAATACAAAAATACAAAAATACAAAAATACAAAAATACAAAAATACAAAAATACAAAAATACAAAAATACAAAAATACAAAAATACAAAAATACAAAAATACAAAAATACAAAAATACAAAAATACAAAAATACAAAAATACAAAAATACAAAAATACAAAAATACAAAAATACAAAAATACAAAAATACAAAAATACAAAAATACAAAAATACAAAAATACAAAAATACAAAAATACAAAAATACAAAAATACAAAAATACAAAAATACAAAAATACAAAAATACAAAAATACAAAAATACAAAAATACAAAAATACAAAAATACAAAAATACAAAAATACAAAAATACAAAAATACAAAAATACAAAAATACAAAAATACAAAAATACAAAAATACAAAAATACAAAAATACAAAAATACAAAAATACAAAAATACAAAAATACAAAAATACAAAAATACAAAAATACAAAAATACAAAAATACAAAAATACAAAAATACAAAAATACAAAAATACAAAAATACAAAAATACAAAAATACAAAAATACAAAAATACAAAAATACAAAAATACAAAAATACAAAAATACAAAAATACAAAAATACAAAAATACAAAAATACAAAAATACAAAAATACAAAAATACAAAAATACAAAAATACAAAAATACAAAAATACAAAAATACAAAAATAAAAAAATACAGAAATACAAAAATACAAAAATACAAAAATACAAAAATACAAAAATACAAAAATACAAAAATACAAAAATACAAAAATACAAAAATACAAAAATACAAAAATACAAAAATACAAAAATACAAAAATACAAAAATACAAAAATACAAAAATACAAAAATACAAAAATACAAAAATACAAAAATACAAAAATACAAAAATACAAAAATACAAAAATACAAAAATACAAAAATACAAAAATACAAAAATACAAAAATACAAAAATACAAAAATACAAAAATACAAAAATACAAAAATACAAAAATACAAAAATACAAAAATACAAAAATACAAAAATACAAAAATACAAAAATACAAAAATACAAAAATACAAAAATACAAAAATACAAAAATACAAAAATACAAAAATACAAAAATACAAAAATACAAAAATACAAAAATACAAAAATACAAAAATACAAAAATACAAAAATACAAAAATACAAAAATACAAAAATACAAAAATACAAAAATACAAAAATACAAAAATACAAAAATACAAAAATACAAAAATACAAAAATACAAAAATACAAAAATACAAAAATACAAAAATACAAAAATACAAAAATACAAAAATACAAAAATACAAAAATACAAAAATACAAAAATACAAAAATACAAAAATACAAAAATACAAAAATACAAAAATACAAAAATACAAAAATACAAAAATACAAAAATACAAAAATACAAAAATACAAAAATACAAAAATACAAAAATACAAAAATACAAAAATACAAAAATACAAAAATACAAAAATACAAAAATACAAAAATACAAAAATACAAAAATACAAAAATACAAAAATACAAAAATACAAAAATACAAAAATACAAAAATACAAAAATACAAAAATACAAAAATACAAAAATACAAAAATACAAAAATACAAAAATACAAAAATACAAAAATACAAAAATACAAAAATACAAAAATACAAAAATACAAAAATACAAAAATACAAAAATACAAAAATACAAAAATACAAAAATACAAAAATACAAAAATACAAAAATACAAAAATACAAAAATACAAAAATACAAAAATACAAAAATACAAAATACAAAAATACAAAAATACAAAAATACAAAAATACAAAAATACAAAAATACAAAAATACAAAAATACAAAAATACAAAAATACAAAAATACAAAAATACAAAAATACAAAAATACAAAAATACAAAAATACAAAAATACAAAAATACAAAAATACAAAAATACAAAAATACAAAAATACAAAAATACAAAAATACAAAAATACAAAAATACAAAAATACAAAAATACAAAAATACAAAAATACAAAAATACAAAAATACAAAAATACAAAAAATACAAAAATACAAAAATACAAAAATACAAAAATACAAAAATACAAAAATACAAAAATACAAAAATACAAAAATACAAAAATACAAAAATACAAAAATACAAAAACACAAAAATACAAAAATAAAAAAATACAAAAATGCTAAAATACAAAAATACAAAAATACAAAAATACAAAAATACAAAAATACAAAAATACAAAAATACAAAAATACAAAAATACAAAAATACAAAAATACAAAAATACAAAAATACAAAAATACAAAAATACAAAAATACAATTTTTTTTTAATTCTGTTATTCTTTGGTTGGATTCGGTTTTGTCACCATTAAAAAAATATTTGCAATGCCCTTCAAAAGTAAGAATAATAATACTTATAGTTTATTAAATTTTAAATATTTTTTAATTCATAAAATAATTCAAAAGCTTCAATTACTTCAAATACTTGAAACACCTGGAATACTTAAAATAATTAAAATATTTTAAATACTTGAAATCCTGGAATTGCTTCAAATTTTTAAAATACCAGAAATTATAAATATTCTTGAAATCTTGAAATACCTGAACTACATGAAATACTTGAAATACTTGAAATACTTGAGATACTTGATTTATTTGAAATACTTGAAATTTATCAATTATGTTAAATACTCGAATAACTTAAAATATATAAAAAAAACTCGTGATACTTTAAGTAAAAGAAATATATATTAAATTATTGTAGAGAATACTTTGATCAAATTTCCTATTTGCAAAATTTTCACTCAAATATGAAAAAAAAATAAATATGAACCTTAACAAAGCCTTCGCACTTCCCACCCTCCCCCCATCATTACGTAAATAAAAACACTCCCTAATTCCTTAAAATTATCATCCTCACTTCTCCCCTAGTGGGCAATTCCCCCTTACAAAACTTACCTGACCATCTTCCCTTAAAAGCCGAGTCGTCGAAAATCCTATCTGGCTTCTATCCATTTCACAAAACTCTTCAAAAATCATTCTGAAAAACACCGATCAAAACAATTCCGCTGGTCAGCACGTCAAAACACGTCTGTTTTCCAAGCGTTACGGTCGACTTTAAAAAAGTAACGCAAAATTTTGGGCTTTGCACACTGATCACAACGTGGTGAACTAGTTCACAACTTTATGAAGTGCATATCATGATTTCATGATTTTTGTACCATGATTTCATGAATTTGTTCACGTTTCCATGAACACGTTTGTTTGCTAAATTCATGATTTTTTGTTCATGGCTACGGGAACGCTTTTTTTTGCGTGTAGAAACACAAAAAACGGACGAAAAATTTCGATCGCGTTTTTCTCAGTTGAACTTTTTTGAACATGGGACAATTATGCGTAGAACGGCAGTATAGTACTTATAAATTCCATTTTAGGCACTAGAAATTAAATATTTTTGTCTTTTTCATATATCCGTGAGCCACGCTACTGTTCAAGTGTTATTTCTCCTAAATTTACACATTTACTTTTTTAATCGTCTAAAAAGCTCTGATAATGAGAAACTACGCAGAACTTTATATTCAGAAAAAATTGTTTCAGTTAAAACCATACAAATAATATTTTATCAAGGTTAGGAAATATTCATACAGCTTTGTTAAAAACAATCAATTTTCTAGAACATAAAATTTAATTTTATAAATTAAAAATAAATTTAAAAAATATCAATGAAAAATATCAATGAACAACATAATTTTACAAAAAAACATAAAATATATTCCAGACGCCTAGTATGGGCGAATCAATAAAAAATAATAAAATTTACTTATCTTCATATTTTTCACCAAAAATAATGCTATTATTATTATCAAAATAAGTTTCATCATGAATTGCGCTAGATTTTGAATGATCATTAATTGATTTTGACGGAATTTGGTTCTGCCGCTGCATGTTGAAAAATTATACTTATTATTTTTATAATTTTGAAGAAGGATTTTTCTTTATCTAATTACACCGAAATGAAAACTCATCAGGATTGAGTATTCAATTCTGTGCATTTATCAGAAAAATAAATTAAGAAAAATAAAACCGTGCTATTATTATCGATTTTATGAAATCTGAGAAAATATTCAGCCAACTTAATTCCTCCAATAAATTTTCAATTCAACCTATCTCAAATCAATTTGAAAAACAAAACAATAAAAATACTGTGTTTCTGATTTTAACCATCACAAGGTCTCCAATTGCAATTATACAATCAAAACTCATTGAAGCAATCATTGAAAAATAACATCAGTTTATCAAAATGCTTGTAATTTTGGGTGGGGCGCCAAATTGATGCTTCGCCAAGGGCGCCGTGGAGCCAAGGTACGGCTCTGCTTAAGTAGTACTTCTCTTTATACTTAATTTTTAAAGTACTTTATATATCGATTTTGACCACGGCATCGTGTTCCTCGGAAAATTCTAGCCCGATTTGACCTATAAAAGTCCATACTTAAGTTGAAAAATGGCGGTTCTGGAGAAAATTAAAGATTGTTAAAAAATTAGCTACCATGCGTCTCCATCAAACAAAAGAATTAACCCTTAAGTTCAATATATCTGCAGTTCTGATTATTCCTAGCATGGAGCAAGTGTTTCTGCTGCAAAGTAATGCCACATATTTATTATATCAAATTCTACCCCATAAAGAATTAAAGAAAGCTAAAAAATATTTAATGAACATAAAAGGAAATTTTAATAAAATTTCAAATAAAAGCAGCCCTGCTGACAATCTGTGGCCCATCCAATGATTCAAAAAGGTTGTTTTGATGTCTAAGAATGATATTCAGTCATTCTACCCAATTCTACCCCACTGTAAATTTGTTTTTAAACACATTTTTTTAAAGAAATTCCAACAAATTCCTTAACAAAATTGCAATTTTGATAAAATTTAAAAAAAAGCAACCCTGCTGATAATCTGTGTTTCATTCAATGATTGGAGAATGATGTTCTGATGTCTAAGACTGATATTCAGTCATTCTACCCAATTCTACCTCATTGTAAATTTGTTTTTAAATTATTTTTTTAAAAAAATTCAACAAATTCCTTAAGAAAATTGCAATTTTAATAAAATTTCCAATAAAAGCAGCCCTGCGACAATCTTTGGCTCATTCAATCATTGAAGAATGTTGTTCTAATGACAATCTGTGGATCATTCAATGATTGGAGAATATTGTTCTGATATCTAATATGATATTCAGTCATTCTACCAAATTCTACCTCATTGTTAAATTGTTTTTAAATATTTTTTTTTAAGTTCAACAATTTCCTTTGAAAAATTGCAATTTTAATAAAATTTCAAATAAAAGCAGCCCTGCTGACAATCTGTAGCACATTCAATGATTGGATAATGTTGTTCTGATGTCTAAGAATGATATTCAGTCATTCTGCCTAATTCTACCTCAGTGTAAACTTGTTTTGAAATACATTTTTAAGAAACTCCAACAATTTCATTTAGAAAATTGCAATTTAAAGGAATCTAATGGAAATTGTTGGAGTTTCTTATAAAATGTATTTAAAAACAAATTTACAATAAGGTAGAATTAGGTAGAATGACTGAATATCATTCTAAGACATCAGAACAACATTATCCAATCATTGAATTTGCTTAGATTGTCAGCAGGGCAGCTTTTATTTGAAATTTTAATAATATTGCAATTTTCTAAAGGAAATTGTTGGAATTTCTTTAAAAAATGTATTTAAAAACATTTTTACAATGAGGTAGAATGGCTTCTCAGACATCAGAACAACATTCTCCAATCATTGTATGGGCCACAGTTTGTCAGCAGGGCTGCTTTTATTTGAAATTTTATTGTAATTTCCATATTTTGTTCATTAAATACACAGAAAAAAATGATGGTAATATTCATCAGGAAATGTTGACAAATTTTGTGTCAAAAAAATGATTAATTTTACCCCAGAAAATGATGAATTTTCATCAGTTTTTTAACAATCAGTTTTTTTACAATCTTTAATTTTCTCCAGAACCGCCATTTTTCAACTTAAGTCAAATCGGGCTTGAATTTTCCGAGGAACACGATGCCGTGGTCAAAATTGATATATAAAGTACTTTAAAATTAAGTTACTTAAAGTATAAAGAGAAGTACTACTTATAAGAAGTTTAGGAAAAATCTGATTGCAGATTCGTTAGGTAGAACGGAGGTAGACTACTTTGTATTACTTCAGAAGTTGATTTGACGTCGTTTTCTTGAAAACAGGTATCTTTCCAGCAGGGCAATGCTACTCATTGAACTTGGAGGTAGACATATGTACCAAATAGAAAACTTCTGCATACTTGGAATTTTGATTTGGCCAAATTGCCCTGCTGGGTAGATTGACATTCTACGGCACGTTTTGAAAAGCCGCGCGGCGTGTACCTTTGAAAGAAACATACAATATTGTACCTGAATTTGATGAATATTAATTTCGTCCGTGTATTAATCAAGTATACGAGTAGCATAAGTAATGTCACGGGTATGAATCTTCAAGCAATTTCAATATGGCGACTTGTATCAGAAGAAAGTGAGGCATTTTCGCTAGTTCTCACTGTTCTGTGTTCTGCGTGCACGTCCGCAAACACGCAAAATCCACATAACACAGATCTGTGTAAAATTTGACACAGATTGCCCAAAACCTGGAATACACAGAATCTGTGTAGAAGCCTTGTACACAGATCTGTGTACAGCCGCTGTCTGTCAAATCTGTGTAATTTTTATTAAACAAACTGTGTAAAATTTTACACAGATCTGTGTAGGATTTTACACAGATCTGGGTAAAATTTTACACAGAATCTGGGTAGAATATAAAATATGGTTTTGATTCTGAAGATGATTTTGAACATATATTTTAAAAATAAAGCACATTTTATTAGCTTAAGTCTGAGATTTTAAACATAATAAACATTTGATTTTTTGAAATATTTGAAGGAGCCGCAGTATCCGTTTGCTCGTGTTGTCTTCGGAACTCCTCCTCTGGAATAGCTGGTGTAGATAGTTTCGCAGCGAGCAAGCCTGGCGCTTCTGCCGCACACGAAGTAGGACATCCAAGAGAAAACTACCGATCTGGAATAAAAATCGTGAGAGGTTAGAATAAAGGTTAGCTATTTTCCATGAGATGCATTACCTGAAAAGTTGAAAATCCAATTTAGGACTGATTCCGATGGCCGAAATGATAAAAAATCTAATAGAGAAAGACAATTTAACAATAATTCATGGAAAAAATCACGAGAAATAACTTACCAAGTTTCTCGGAGCTGCATGAAAGTCGCCATCTTATGTTTTTTGGTTTTTACCCAGATTTGAAACGAAAGCTGATCGAAAATCTGTGTAATTTTTTACACAGATCTGTGTTATAAAAGTACACAGTTTTGACAGCTAGAACATGTTCTACAATCTGTGTAATTTATTTACACAGATCTGTGTTATGTGGATTTTGCGTTAACATCGACCACACACATACTAACACAAAGCGCCACCAAGAGGCAAAAGGTGATTACGAATATTTTTGGCAATTTCGTTAAAAATATGCGGTTTTGCAAAAACAAATAACAAAACCCACTTTTAACGGTAGTTGGACTGTCAAACTTGTAATTCGTTGCTGATTTAGTCGAAAATTTGTTAAAAATAATAAGTTTTTTTGCAGCACCCCTTTTAAGCGGACATTTCTGTTATCACCTTCTGGTTCCTTGGATTGACCATGGATAATTTCACAGTGTAATAAACAGGGCAGCTACCACCACGTGGCGCCACTGTTTCGAATGAGAAAATGATACAGGTTTTTCAGACGAGTTTCAATCCCGTGGTAATGTTGAATATTCATTAAAAATAGGTAATGTTACACATTTTTGTGTATAAAGTTTTTTGTAAAAAAAAACCGTTAGGGAGCGTTCTTTTATTACGTAACGCAGTAGGGGTAGGGGGTCGGAGGCCGTGTTACGCTCCATCCATAATTTTTAAAATTTGTATGGAAATTTTGTTACGAGGGAGGGGATGGGGTCTAAAGATCCTATTTTTTTTGGTTACGAAATAAAAGTACGCTCCCTTATTCAACAATTAAAAAAGGATTTTTTTTTTGAGAGGTAAAATTCATCATTCTTTTTTTCAACATTCTGTTTTCAACCTTCCATTTTTACATTATTTTCTGCTGTGTAGGGAAAACAAAAATCACCGTCACTGTTCTTTTTTTACTTCCCTTTGGATCATTCCTGGCTTCTACTATTTTTACACTTTTGGTGGTTCGGCCGAAATCTCCTGCTGGGGGGAATGATCGGGAGTATCCTTACACAGAAAAAAAAGTTAAATTTTGGAATGTTGAAAATTTGGTAGGTTGAATATTACCTCTTTTTTTGAGTAATAACGCAAACCCCAATGGTTTCACACCAACTGTTGTCAAACGAACGGGGTCACTTTTTAGTTTGACACCCCTTTTACACGAAGTTCACACACACTACCAAACGTTTGGTTTGATAATGTGCGTGAGCGCCGTGTAAAAAGTGACAGTTCGTCACTTTTTAGTTTGACTTTGACCAACCAACGGGGTACAAACTAAAAAAGTGTCAAACGAAAAAGTGACCAACCACCGGGGGTTGAGTGTATTACATAAAAAATGTGTAAAAATGTGAACCTGATGAATGAAATATTCATCAAAAACTGATGAAAATTCATCATTTTCTGGGGTAAAATTAATCATTTTTTTTACATAAAATCTGTCACCATTTCCTGATGATTATTACCATCATTTTTTTTCTGTGTAGATGATGTGATGGCCGTCAGGCGGCTGCCAAAGTTTTAAATACACTCAACCCCCGGTGGTTGGTCGCTTTTTCGTTTGACACTTTTTTAGTTTGTACCCCGTTGGTTGGTCAGAGTCAAACTAAAAAGTGACGAACTGTCACTTTTTACACGGCGCTCAAGCACACTATCAAAACAAACGTTTGGTAGTGTGTGTGAACTCCGTGTAAAAGGGGCCCCGTTAGTTTGACAACAGTTGGTGTCAAACCACCGGGATTTGAGTGTAGTGGTTAAGTTCTGTCGTTACTACCGGAGTTGCCGATCGGAATTGTAATAAAGAAATTTTTGCAACTTCAAAGTACACGAGCTATTCAAAATCATCTTACCAACTCCAAATGGTCAGGAAACCAACAAAAATGCACTGAATACAAATTTTGTGACCAAAATAAAAAAATGTGGCTTTTGCCAACAAGATTTTTTCACAAGATGGCGGTCACAATGCGGTTTGGCGAAAATTACGTCATTCTCATTAATTCGCCAAATTTGCTCTGCCAGAAAGTTCTAACAAAATTCTCACAGCAATCTGGCAGACCTGCTAGAATTATTCTAGCAGGATTCTTGCATTCTTGCCCAGTCACGAAATATTCTAGCAGAGCTGGTTCTGTCAGAATCCTGCTAGAACGATGGAACATTTCTGCTAGAATGCTCTAAGAATAACCAGCCTTGTAAGAACTCTGCTAGAATCCTGCTAGAACGTCGTGACTGGGTGCTCTGCTAGAAATTTACGTGACCGGGTAAAATCGATAAAATACTTTTTTGAAACACCAACTTTAACGACAAAAAAAATCAAACCATCCACATTAACGACCCCCGGGTCTTTTGTGGTCTCTATTGCAAGTTTCTGCTCGAACCTAGAAGTCCGAAGGCTTGAATGGGGAGAGCACCCAAACCTCTTTCTACTCCAAGGAACCTTCCACCCCAGTGTTTGAACTGACGACCTTTGGATTGCGAGTCCAACCGCCGCCAGCGATTCCACCGGAGTAGGCTTGGTTTGGTGTGTTGTTTGTACTTATGGCATGGAGACGACTCCTACACCTGGAATGACTTAACGGCCTAACAACAACCAAGGCCGGGACCGACGTTTTACTTCATCATCCGATAGAAGGTTGGAGCAGATGGGAATCGAACCCAGAATCATCCGCTTACAAAGCGGACAGCGTTACCATTCGGCCACGCACTGCTTTAACTTTAACGACATGTAGGGGAAATAAACCCATTTTAAGCCTAATAAGCGGTCTTGTTTGAATGATGCTGGATAATCTGGAGTGTTCCTTGAAATTCAGTAAAACCAAGTACACCAACGAGTAGAGCAACTTTTTGTGAACATTGAACATTGCGCTTTGAAATCGTTTTTTTTCTGTTTGAGTATTAAGACACGGAATCCTGATTACAAGGACTATTATATCGTGTTACCCATTTTTACTGTTATTAAGCATTTCCAGATCTATAACACAGTCCCTATTGAGAGGGAAAGTGCTGTTCCATCCAGATGCTGTAAAATCCATTCCTTGTGCCTTGTGCGCTATGTATCGCTAGATCCGCGGTGACAATTTTTTCGTGTCATTTTTCAAGCTCTTCCCAGCAGCTATTATTTGCCGCGCGGGGTCTTGTAAAGACAATTGTCTTTTTGCGGTGCTATTTTTGCGGTGTTCCCTTTGCTCTGATCTGGACAATGCGACTGGACTGCAGTGCAATACCGATCGGCTGGGCATTATTTACATGCGAAGACACGAGGAAAGTATTTTGGGAAGAGGCGCAAAGGAATATCCCAAGATTGATCCACATGCTAGAAGAGCACGTGAAGCAACCGTTTTATACTCATACGGTTGCTGCTACCTCTGAACTTAAACCTAAGGCTGCCACCCTGAGAAGAACCCATGACTTTCCGCTTGTGAGGCGAAACCCGTAACCATTCGGCCACAGGAGGTTGGCAATCGTTAGCGCAAGTGAAAAGATATTGATGGCGACTTTCGTTAAGCAGTTAAACTCTGATCTTGCGTGTGGATGTGTGTGCCACCAAAATGATGAGAAATGGTCTCGCAAAATAGAAATTATGATCAAAAGTGCATTAAATTTGATCTTTTTGCCCAGTAAGTGGCATACATTTGCGTGCTTACTCCAGGCGGTGCTGTTGCTGGTAAGTTTACAGCCTAAATAGTATTTTTGGAACTTTAATCGAGCATCAAACTCTCCATATGACGAAGATAGGTGTTTGATTAGAAAGGGTATATTTCCCCTATCTCCGGCAATTGTCAACCAATCAGGATGTTCTGGGTTGCATTCGACAGGTATCTGTCTTTGACTTAGAACACAATCGGGGGGTTTTCACAATCTATGGGTGTTCTCGATTTATAATATTTTGCTTCCACCATGCCGTGCACTGTATAGAACTAACTTTTTTGTAATTTTTATTTAAACAAATAAACATTTACGATTATACAGTTTCCAAAAGTGTTGTTCATTAATTTTTTGCCTAATTCGATAATGATTATTTGTGAAGAAATCTTATTTCAATAAATAACCAGGTAGCAGTTATTGATCAGCACACCAGTTTGCTTCAGATGCGGCGAATGAAGCTGATTTAGGTAATCTCAAAAACTCAAAACATTAAAATTCGATATCTCTGGAACGAAAAATATTCATTTCTGTCCGAGGGGGACGTCACTCCTGCGTTCACCGAGCGATAAAGCTCCTCTTTCAAACCTTTGCAGCGCTAACATTTGCTTTTCCGCTTTAACTTGCTTTAACTCGCGTTAACCGCGTTAACTTGCTTTTTGGCTTACCTTTTGTTGCGATCACGCATCAGACTGCTCGATTTTTTTGACAGCGAGAACTGTCAAAAGCAAATGACAGTTCTCGTTGTTAAACCATTCGAGCAGTTTGCTTTGTTTTCCTCTTGAAAGAAAAGTCTCAGGGAAAAATCATCCGCCGGAACCGTTTCCTACGCCTGCCACAGGTTTGTGTTCCAGGGACTCGAGACGGCTCCATCACTGACGCGGTCTTTCGTAGATTTCCTTGTGGAGACAGCCTTCTCAGGTTGGGAATTCGCAAAAAGGATTGACCAGGAACGGCCAAGAAGGGCACGCTCTACATCGACGGGACGCGGTCCGTCTTCAAGCGTGCCACCCGGACTAACTTCTCCAGCGCCGCTGGTCTGAGCAGATGAAAGTTGTGACAATATCAATGAATCGTGCGCATTTGCTTCCGGAGTTGATCACGTCGACTTGAGGCGAGCAGGCTGAAGGAACCGTGGAGAAGAGTGGTGCCAACATGGAGGTGGTCAGAGAGATCTTTGAGCTGGCCGTGACATTTAGGGCATTCTAAAATCTGTCGGAGTGCTAATCGGAACTGGCCGGAATCTCGTTCGAGAAAACTCACGATGTTAAAGCGACTAAGTGATCGACAAAATGCAACGAATCAGAACGACAATGCCAAGACTTCCATCAAGATACTCGAAGAGTCAAGATTGCGGACGTTGGGAAGCGAAGAAACGGTAGTTCAAGAAGGACTCGACCTCAAACCACGTGAAAACTTTAAGAAATGTGACCATCCAGGATAGTGCTACGCAAACTGTCCGTCAATTAAGACGCAACACTTCTGTGAACAGTAACTAATCAATTGTAGAGGGATGCGTTTTTTAATAAATAAATCTTTCGCTGAAGGAAACTAAACTGCATCTAAAAATAATCTTTTTTATAATTTTATCACTGATTTTATTTGATGAGAAAACGGGCAAGATCGGGGCCGTGGTTGATCAAGAGCGGCGGGATCGGGTGAAATCGTCAACAGAAGTTGATGTTCTACGGCAGCCAGAAAACTTTTCCACAAAAACTGTACATGCCGCGGGTGGGGCATTTCCTTGCGCATCAGGTTGAACCGGTCGTAAGCAGTAATTTAGATGCGCGAGACCAGTGCTTGGGAACGTCCAGCTTGCTGAACAATGCACTTGAGCCGTTGAACTTTCTCGGAAAATTGCCCAGCTGGTTGAGTGCGTCCAGCAATCGATCTGATCCATGATCGTGATACAGCATTGTCGTTGCTTGACGAAGCCACGCTTGTAGACCAGGTTGCGGATCGACTTGAGCGAGAGGAGAGTGAAGTACGTAACGGCGATGCGCCGATTCTTGGTGACCATGTTCAGCTTGAGGTAGGTGGTTATTGATCTGGCGCCGACGGAACTATTGGTATCCGCGAGGAGCAGGAGAAACTCGAAACTCTGCGCACGGCATTACTTTTAGTCTGCAAAAGAACCAGAATTTAACCACTAAAACTTCCAGGTAGATCCAGACCAACTTACGTAGGCACTCAGCTGCTCGTACGGGCCGTGAAAAATATGCAGACTTTGCCGTCACCATCGCTGGCACGAGGTTGCTTATGTCGGGATAAAAGTCTAAATTACACGCACAACTGGAGACCATGTTGCGCTGATGATCACTTGTGTAAGCTCAAGCTCCGGCTGTCCAGGATGTCCAGGTCCTGCCATCGCTGCAGCGTCCTTCGATTCGACACGTGCACCTGCAAAGAAAATAATCATAAACATGAAAGTCCTGCAAAACCCCACCTCCAACATTCTTACTCTTCGTTTAGCTAAGCGTTACAAACGGTACTATTCGTTGTCGGCGATTGTCGTCGGCAGCTAGAGCAGAACGCGACCGAATGCTTTTATGGACATCGATTCCTTACCGGACGTTTCCGCGGCCAGCACGCAAAGGGCGTCGTGCAGCGAACGATCCGCTTAGTCGATGATCAGCTGGGTTGCCCCACGGATTACGACGGTACAGGCCTCTCCGAGAGGAACTCCGCTGAAGCGCAGTAGCGTGTATTCGCCGATTATGACCTGCTCGATCAGATCGCAACGACCGAGACGAACCTGGTCCGATTTGTCAGCTTTTCCTTCATCTTCTCCTTCTCGGCGACCTCCAGCTCGGCAATTTTCGCCATCGAGTCCATTTTGATGCTCGATCCAAAAACCTTGATCTTGTCCGTGGCCAGCTGCGTGTTGGCGATCAAGATCTTTGCGTTCTCGGTGCGCTTCGGCTTGTGCACACCTGGCCCTCGTCCAGGAACGAATCCTCCAAGCAACCGCCGGTTGCGCTATATCGCGGTCAATTCGCCAGAACACTTCAATCGCATCACGGCATCGACGGTCAGCTTGACAAAGTAGTTTTGTTGGGACAGAATCTTCGAGCTGAGCGTCGTCCAGGCAATGTTCATTAAATCCTCTCGGAACTTTTCCGCAACCTTCGAATTGTTCTGAGCCGCGGCAATCAGCGCCGAACGTGCCGCCTGCGTGGCCGCTCTCCACCCGGCAATAATCGTCTGCGGGTGCAACTTTTGCTCGATCAACTTTTCCGCCTCGCGCAGCAACTCTGACCTAGCACCGTCACGGAAGTCGTTCCATCGCTAACCCTGCGTCCTGGTAGCGACTCATGTCCACGAGGATCTTGGCCGCCGGATTGTTGGGATGCCCCCCACAAACGAGGACAGCCAGGCGAATTCGCCCTTCTCCTCCTCGGCGAACGTTTCGGCAATTCGCTGGGGGAAGGTCACAATCAGGGCAACAGGTGGTGATAAATAGCGCCGGCACTGGAATGAACTCAGTCTAGGCTTATCTACATCCAAGCGCGTCGATTATCTGCCTACAAAAAAATACAAAATTAAAATAATCACAACTAAAATCTCACTGCTAAAAAACATTACCCGAAAACTTTGCTCCTACTTGAGTTTGCGCCAGGATTTTCCGCCAAAGTCCTGACTTGATGTTAGAGCCGCCGATCAAACACAACACACCGGGAGTAAAGTTAACTTTTCCGGTCGTCAAAACGTGCGCCGTGCTCTGTGGACGGTGGAGCCGGCGATCCCACCGGAACAAACTTTTCCGGCCGTTGACAAAAAATCGCTTTGCTTTGTTTTTTTCCATTTGTCAAAACTGCTTGAAAAAAACCAAAACAAATACCGAGTTGCCAAACATGACCAAAAACTGCTCGACGGCAAGGTTGCAAGATGGATTTCCCTGGTTCAAAAGTCGAGCAGACGCTGGTCGCTTTAACTCGCTTTAACGCGCGTTAACTTGCGATAACTTGCTTTAAGGTGGCGTTATGTGAAAACTCGGCACGATGAGTAGCGTTGATGCTTTTCGAGCTCGTTTTTGTGCGTTTTAGTGTGTTATCGCGGAGTGACGTCCCCCTCGTTTCTGTCACTAAGTGATTCTTATGTAAAATTGGCCGGGGAATACGGTGATTGGTGGGGTCAAATTTAAAAAATAAATGTGCTGTTTTGAGATGTGGCCATTTAAAGTTTTCAATTGTGCAATACATGTAGATAAAAAATATCTTTATCTAAACTTTGATCACGGAAATGGATTCTACGTCTAATTTCCTTTTCCTTCCTGAGCTATCGTCGTTTGTAAATAGAGGTTTCGCTCAAAAATCGCCAAAAATCAATTTTTCGGGGAGGTACCAAAATTGAGGGGGTGGTCCGATTTAAACGAAATTCGGGATTCTTGCTTGGTTTGATAGTATCCCCCTCCTCCAATCGCTTAAAGTTTGTATGGGAAAAATCGTTAAAATGTATTGAGAAAAGCAACTGTTTTATTTTTTTACCTGTGGAAGGAGCCATAATTATCCGATTCTTACCATTTCTCAAATGTAGAACCTTCATTAAATTTAGAACATCTTTCCCGAAGACACCATATTTTTAGGTTTTTTTTCGCGAAGGCATTAGCGCCCAAAATTGACCATTTTTGCGCGGCTAGCTGTAAGGGGCTACCTACACTGAGCAAAACTTACACAGCTCAACGAAGTGTTCTACACATGATCTGGCCCTGCTGTACAGAGCACTCAAATATCAATCGCAAAACACTTGAAATTTCGGTGATTGGCCATGAAATAATGTCAATAGCCAAACACTTGAATTTTAAATGGTGTTGAAAAATAAAAGTACGTACAAGCGAATTACAGGTTCTCGCTTGCTAGTCGTGCACGCTACCACTGCGCCGGCCGGCCAGTTGAAGACGGGATAGTTTTTTGTGCTATTGGTTCTTGCCTCGCTTCTAGCCTTCGATGTCGAGTCGCGCAAAAATCAATCAGTGAAACACATTAAATTCATGTGGATAATCACGTTGACTTTGAATAGTGCCTGTTTTGGGTAGATCTTAAGATCATTTTCAAGTGTTTTGCTCATCACTTTGAATAGTTCAAGACGGTGGGACAAATTCATGAGCAAAACAATTGAAAAGCTTGAGCCACCCGAATGAAAATAACATGTTAAAAAATACCAAAAAGTCAACCGCCCAAACACTTGCATTTGATAGTGGTTTGGATTGATGTTGAAACACAAACCAATTAGATCTACGATGTGACTTTATTCAATCATTCAAGTGTTTGGGCACTTGAATAAAAAGTGTGGCATATTTTCAGTGTATTCTCTCGCACTTATGACAACAAGAATTGGAAAAACTAGGCAACCAGTAGTTGTTTATTACATTTCCAGTCACAGTTTCCACCAAACTGGACATTCGCCCAAGGCAGTTTGACAAGTCGCAATTGTGCGAACGGTAGCAATAATTTAGTGAGAAGTCCAAGTTAGTGGGAATTGCGCAATATTTAGCATATAAATTGTTAGATTAAGTCAAAATTTTAAAAAAGTGCACAAAAAAAATAATTTGAATAAAAGACAGCTTAGGCCTTGGCTTAGGCTCATTTAAAAAATTGAAGCAAATGAACAGGGTTTGTTCGTTTTTCCAAGCCTTACAAGCAGTTGTTCGTATATGCTCATTAGAGAGAATGATTCAATTATTAAAAAAAAACTTCAGGTAATACAATTTTATTTTATTTTTACTCTAAATATCATCCGACCAACTGCTAGTCCATTAGAAGGCAATTTGATTCCAGATATAAAACTAGCTAGCTCAACAATCTCTTTTTTTGAGGCTTTTCTTTTAGACATCGTTGCACTTTTTGGATGTTTCGGAATCTGACATAAACCTCTAATAAATCGTTAAAGGCAAAATATACCGCAATTTGTTGTAAGGAAGTTTGTTTTATTTTTGACAGATTAAAATATTTTGTATGGAATGAAAAATAATCGTGATCATAGGGCTACGAAAAAACTTCCAATGTTTTCTTTGTAAGCTTGTTTGATAGTATACAAAAGTGGAAAAAACAGTTCCCATAATTTCTAGAATAGTTAAAATCCCAGTCTTCAGTTTGGTATGATACTATTTAAAAAAAACTAGAAATAAATTTCAATTACAATATCCCTATTTAAAAATTTACTCAATAATAACAGATGACAATTCATGGAGGAACTAATTCTTCGAAATTTGTATTCTCTCACACACGCTCTGATAATATGATATCTATTTTTTTTTATCACATATTACATTTAACTTTATATCTCGAAATAAATATCGGAATATATCTTGAAAATTATAATAAACATGCCAGGAACGCAGCGCAGCGGATAGCAAACGGAAACGACGACGACGACAAAAGTTCAAGCAGAGAAACAGCGCCCGCTTGTAGGTAAACAGGCAGGCAGGCGAGCAAGCTCGTGAGACAGTTTGAACCTGAGAGAGAGCACGTGCGTGTACGAAATGGAAATAAACATCGTTGTTAGGTAGCCCCTTACAGCTGGCCGCGCAAAAATTGTCAGTTTTGGGCGCTAATAATTTCGCGGGAAAAATCCTAAAAATATGGTGTCTTCGGGAAAGTTGTTCTAAATTTAATGAAGGTTCTACATTCGAGAAATGGTAAGAATCGGATAATTATGGCGCCTTTCACAGGTAAAAAAGTAAAACAGTTGCTTTTTTCCATACATTTTGTCGATTGTTCCCATACAAACTTTAAGCGATTGGAGGGAGAGGTTCCCGTGGTCAGAATGAGCTCAAGTTTGGAATTTAGCCTAGTGATGGGTCAATCTTTGATTTCAGGGGGTAGCCCAAAAAAAGCCCGGATTTGGACCACCGTAATATAGATGTATTTTCATTGGGTACCATCATCAGGGGTGACATTGGGTCTGAGACGTGAGATTGGGTAATACAAAAATTTCGAAGTTTGTATGATTCAATCTAAACCCTTGTGACATTAACACCACAAATACTGTGTATACACAAATTGCTAAAGCACTCAAAGTAAATAACTTAAAAAATAATTTTAAATAATAAAACTTTATGCTTTCAGATTCCCCTATTTTACTAAGCTTTCCTCACTTTTATTTGGCTGACCAATCGCTGCGAACAGCAGTAGAAGGAATTTCTCCACCAGAAAAAGAGAAACATCAGCTATTTATCGATGTACAACCGGTAAGTTATCTATTTGACAAAACGAAAAATTCCACGAGGACAGTTAAGGTGAGGGGGGTTATAATTTATTGATTTATTGGGAACGACAAATTGTTTGTTAACACTTTTGATTAAGTCAGGAAAGATACTTTAAGAAATTAAACAAAATAAATTTGACGCCGTGACAGATGTTAATGGTCATATTCGGGTTCAGCGACCCCAAATTAGTTCAATTTGATCGGCCACAAGCCTGTTACATGTTGTTTAAAAATACTTGAAGGTTCTCTCTTCGCCATATTGGACGCCATCTTGGATAACACGCTCCTGGGCAGAGACGCATCAAGCTCTATAGGCTCTATAAAAACTCCTTACCTGCTCTGTATGGTAGAACAGAGCTAAGCTCTGTATGCAGCGAACAGAGCCAGCTCTGTATGGGGAAAAATAATATTGATTTGCATATATCTCAAAAAACGATAAGTTTTAGAAAGATGACATGTTCTAGAAAGTTGATGGTACTAAAAGGTTCTATATTATTCTCTTAGACGTCACTACAATTTGATTGATTTTAGTTGTGCAAAACAAGAAAAAACTATTTATTTTCTAAGATAATGGGTATAGAATATTTTTGTTTTCGACAAAGTTGCTCAACTACAAAAAATGAACAACTCTCTCGAAGAAACCAAAGCTCTATCTTCAATAGATACCGAAATAAAAAATCAAAACTATTTTTAATATAAATACTGCTTGCGACAAACACAAAGCGACCGCGTCGTACGCACAGGTAATATGAAGCATGTTTGGTAGAGATCGTCTGAAGTGAAAACTTCCCACTCAGCACCGCTGTTTGAAAAATGTCGCACGTCGTACGAGTTGTCGCACGGTTTTGATTTTACCGTTTCGATATCGATTGGTCGAAAGGACGAAAAACGTGCGACACACACTCGACATGCTCGACATTGTTTTTTCTATCGATTTACCTTCAATTCGACGTCGATTATCGTCGACGCAAACAGTTTGACAGTTCTCTTCAGTTGATCTTGTTCGGACTTGATCAAATCAGAAAAACAATATTGTTGTAAAGGTTCGTGAGGATTTTGGCTGGTTGATTGGTAAGTTGTGTTCCTTTTTTTGCTGGAAAGTTCCGGCCGGAGTGGGCGAGCGGATAAATCATAACATTATGTTCCAGACTTCCTGATTTCAGCCTTCGCGACGGTGGAAGAGAACGTGAAACATCGTTAACCCGGCGGATCATGCCGGAAGATGGGACGGGAAGGAACCGGTCTGCGATCGAAAGCGGATTGGGGTGAGTCGTGTTTTTTTAAACGGTGGAGGTGTGCCGGGAGGAAAAAAGAGGACGATGGAAATGTGCGTGGGGGAGGACAGGAGGGGGGGATCCAAACCTAATGCAATCACAAATTCTAAACAATTAAATAATTAAAAAAATAATTCTTGAATTGTTCAATTCTACGAGCCAAAACTTTTTTTTAAATCTCAAACACAAAAATTCTGAAATTCTTTACTTCTGGAATTCTAGTATTCAAAAATTTTACAATAATTAAGTAAAAATTATAAAACTCTAAAATTCTGAAACCTGGCTCAACTCGAGGGGGCAGCATGAAGTTTGTGGGAGTAGCGAACAGCTCTAATTCTCCATACAAACTTTGGAGAAAACCCATTCGGCTCTGTCCAAATATTTTTGAAATTTTTGAAAAATACAAAGTAAACATGTTTTTGGGGTCCCCTTGGATTGAACCTGCGCAGAAACTTTGTTGGTCGGTGTTATTTATAAAATCATAAAATTATAAATAAATAAATAAATTATTAAATAATTTAATTAATAAATTATTAAACTATTAAATTATGAAATTATGAAATTATGAAATTATTAAATTATTAAATTATTAAATTATTAAATTATTAAATTATTAAATTATTAAATTATTAAATTATTAAATTATTAAATTATTAAATTATAAAATTATAAAATTATAAAATTATAAAATTATAAAATTATAAAATTATAAAATTATAAAATTATAAAATTATTAAATTATTAAATTATAAAATTATAAAATTATAAAATTATAAAATTATAAAATTATAAAATTATAAAATTATTAAATTATTAAATTATTAAATTATAAAATTATTAAATTATTAAATTATTAAATTATTAAATTATTAAATTATTAAATTATTAAATTATTAAATTATTAAATTATTAAATTATTAAATTATTAAATTATTAAATTATTAAATTATTAAATTATTAAATTATTAAATTATTAAATTATTCAATTATTAAATTATTAAATTATTAAATTATTAAATTATTAAATTATTAAATTATTAAATTATTAAATTATTAAATTATTAAATTATTAAATTATTAAATTATTAAATTATTAAATTATTAAATTATTAAATTATTAAATTATTAAATTATTAAATTATTAAATTATTAAATTATTAAATTATTAAATTATTAAATTATTAAATTATTAAATTATTAAATTATTAAATTATTAAATTATTAAATTATTAAATTATTAAATTATTAAATTATTAAATTATTAAATTATTAAATTATTAAATTATTAAATTATTAAATTATTAAATTATTAAATTATTAAATTATTAAATTATTAAATTATTAAATTATTAAATTATTAAATTATTAAATTATTAAATTATTAAATTATTAAATTATTAAATTATTAAATTATTAAATTATTAAATTATTAAATTATTAAATTATTAAATTATTAAATTATTAAATTATTAAATTATTAAATTATTAAATTATTAAATTATTAAATTATTAAATTATTAAATTATTAAATTATTAAATTATTAAATTATTAAATTATTAAATTATTAAATTATTAAATTATTAAATTATTAAATTATTAAATTATTAAATTATTAAATTATTAAATTATTAAATTATTAAATTATTAAATTATTAAATTATTAAATTATTAAATTATTAAATTATTAAATTATTAAATTATTAAATTATTAAATTATTAAATTATTAAATTATTAAATTATTAAATTATTAAATTATTAAATTATTAAATTATTAAATTATTAAATTATTAAATTATTAAATTATTGAATCGAAAATTTGACAAACACAAA
The DNA here is from genome assembly GCF_016801865.2 of Culex pipiens pallens. Taxonomy (NCBI): domain Eukaryota; kingdom Metazoa; phylum Arthropoda; class Insecta; order Diptera; family Culicidae; genus Culex; species Culex pipiens. The sequence goes on from NW_026292820.1 coordinate 714,737, forward strand.
ATTATTATCTACAATTCTTAAATTTTATTAATTCTTATGTTTTGAAATTCTTAATTTCTAAAATTCTTAACTTCTAGAAATTTTAAATAATTTGAATATTTTCGCCAGGTAGCAAATAGGAGAAATTCTCGTATGTTTAGCAAAATAAGCACTCGCTTCTGATTCCATCCAATTTACTAATTTTAACTATTCAAACAACTAATTTTTCAAAACTTTTGATAGAAAATTGCTTGCTCACTTCTTATTGGCCGATTTATCATTTGATTTCAGTTGAAAACGCTTTTTATGAGCTGTAATTGAATGTCAAAGTGCTGATATGGCAACATTAAAGGCACGCTGGAATTAGATGCTGTTCCCCTAGTTATAGTATTTTTTTTATTATTTAATTCATTTCAGATCTGTATCAAACAGTCTCCAAACAGGACAATGAAAGTGTTGGTGGTGTTTGATTTTTAGAGAATGTCAAAATCGCCATTATCAATACTAAGACCTGGAAAAAAAGAACAAACTTGCGGCCGAGTACAACCTCTGAGTGAAAGCGATGGAGGTGAACGAACTACTCACGGGGCAGCACACGAATTCTACCGGATTGGCCATCATCAAGCGAAATTTGGAAAATTGTGACTGCAGTGATAGTGAATATTTGGAAAACAAAGTGCCAGGCCAGTGAAAACTAATAGATATCAATAAAAATCAGCAAAACAACAAATAAAATGAATTTTATTTCGAAAATAACCTAAAAATTCCGAAATGACAGCACACGACAATAGCACGACATCCTAAATAACAAAACCGTGCGACGTCGGTCGAATGTCGTACGACAATGTCGAGCAATTTCGATGATCGATCGCACGACAAATACGACATTTTGGTGCAAAAACGTATGACATTCGTGCGAATGTCGCACGACATTGTCGTGCGACGTCGTACGATTGCACGTACGACAAACGACGGACGTCGGACGGACTTTTCAGTCAGGGACGTTCCGTTTGAATTCCGTTTAGAATTCCGCCTGAGCGAAAAAAGTTCGATTCTAATTCTAAACAGTGTTCGTTTTAGATTCTAAACCGCATTCCGTTTCAAACGCAACAACCGGTTCCATTTGAGTTTTCGCCGCAAATCGGTTCAAGCGGAATTCAAACGGAATGAACGGGTTGCTTTTGACAGCTGCTTCTTCTTCTTCTTTTTTCATTCTGGTTTTCTTTTTTTGTTTTGGTTGAATTAGTATTCAACCAGAAAAAAATGCCTGAGTGTTTTCTAAGGTTTAAAATATTTTATTTACAAAGAAAAAAATAAAAACAAAGCCCAAACCCAATAAACCCCTAAAATTATGTTTAATTTCATAAAGAGATTTTAAAATAAAGCACACCGTGACCAAAATGATACAGATCTTTTCTACCATCTCGGGAGCATTCCGAAACCACCACGCGGAATCTTTTTTTAGAATCGGGTCATGAACATCGGCTCCAATATTCGTTATCTGCACGAACTCGACTCGACCTCGCTCATTGGGGCAACCACGAGTTAACCGATTGACCTTCGACCTTTTTGGCTTGCAAAATCTGGTCGGTTCACGGAGTTTCTCCAGTCGGTTTGCATCAGGCAGCTGATCCTTTTCCGGCTTTGGATCAGCTAAGTTTTGGTCCTCCAGCTGCTAGACTTCTGTGAATTGGCGCTTTCGTTCTGCAGCAGGTTCCCCAGCAACGGTCTGGTCATCGCGACGTTCCCATCAACCGACTGCAGTGGTAATCAACGTGGTGCTGGCGATCCAACGCTTCTTCCTGCTGGGCAGCGGCCGCCACCAGCATCCGGACACTCGCCGATTCCAAATCAACTGGAGTTAGTTTCCTGAAGGTTCCTTCGCCGGTTGCCAACGGCCTTGGCGTCGTACTGGGGCGTACTTGAGGCAGCTCGTCAACGAAGTCTGAATTGGAACATCGAACAATAAGATCCGGACAAGTTACTTACCTCCTAAAAAGCAGCAAAAGTTCAACAACAGCGGCTGCTTTTGCTGCCCCCAGTGGGGGGCTTGCGTTGAAGAATCTGCTACGGCTTGGGAAGAGAATTTTGGGTGAATGACCAATAAAAAGGGAACCTGAAACAAAAGAACAATTAAACGATTTTCGTGAACGAATAAGTACATTGAATTCAATACGGTAACTAAATCTTCTTGAAAACATTAAAAATACAAATCTTACCATTTTGCGCAAGAAACGGACGAACTTGATGCGACAAGTCCAAAATTAACCGTCCTTCACCGTCGTGACGTAGTTTTTGACACTTTGCACTCACACGACCATCGCAAAGCCGTTTCGGCGAATCGCGGCGAAATGTCACCGAGGTTCCACCGTACACCAGTAGGTGTCGCCCTTGTTCAAAAATGGTTAAACGGAATCGAAACGGAGTCCAACCGGAGATTCCGTTTAGAAAATTTCGAAGCAATTTTCGAAGCGGAATTCGAAGCGGAATGAACCCGTCAAGCGGAGAACTGTTTGATTGGGTAGTATAGCAGAGTGTTCATAGAGAGTTTTTATGTTAAATGCTCTCGTCTGGATGGTCGAAAGAAATTTCAGATATAATTATACAAATTTATAAAATTATATTCTTTTTATTGTACTGTTAAGAAATTAGGATTAGAAACAATAAAATTATTTTACAGCTATTTTTGTGTTTGTCCCGCCCGTGTGGATCAATCGTACCGCGCACTGGACTCACAATCCAGAGGTCACCGGTTCGAATCCCGCGGCGGGCGCTCTAATATTCTTTGTGCACTCAACCGGCGGTCGCATGATTTTGATGCATGGCAGCATGAAAGTATATCAGAATCTGCATGAAAACTGTCCTCATGCATTTTTTGCGATATAGGGGTATGACATTTTTGCCCGTTACCGACAATTATCGACATTACCGACGGCAGATTGATTGTATTGCAGAAAAAAAAACCTTAACAGAACGAGGATTGAACCATCAACTTCTAGGTTGCTGATCCGACACGCTACCACCGCGCCATGGACGCTGGATGAATGGTGAGGGACA